>NW_027186458.1:1734022-1766431 GCF_028583685.1 Petaurus breviceps papuanus | reverse complement strand
TCTCTCTCTCTCTCTCTCTCTCTCTCTCTCTCTCTCTCTCTTTCTCTGGCCCCTAGCAATTCTCTCTCTATCTGCTTTCATAATGCTGCTCCCAAACGTTCTTCTGGCCTCTCTCTGCTTGGGCCTCTCTCTCCATCCATGGCACCAGCTCCTCCCAGTTCAGCCCCCTCTCTTCGCGTCAACAAGTCCATCACACAAGTGGGATTCACAACCTATGGTTTTTAACACTTAACCTGAATACCAAGGGGATCTTTAAATTCCATTACCATTACAGGATCAAGAAAGAGAAGTAAGCCACTATTAATCTGTAATGTGTGTTCTGTCCTTATCCATATGGCCCTCCATTCTTCACCAAGATCAGACTTAGATTTCTGGTTCTTATACCTTCTTTCTGGTTTGTTTGTTGTTGTTCAATTATTTCTGTTGTGTCTGACTCTTTGTGAACCTATTTGGAGTTTTCTTGGTAAAGATACTGAAGTGGTTTGCCATTTCCTTCTCCAGATCTTCTCTCTTGTCAACCTCCAAAAAACTGAAGTTTGTTTTGCTTTTGAATATTTCCTCCCCAACTCTACTTTACCTCTTATACAATCCTCTCCTCTTTGCCTAAAACCCTGTTTCATTTAATGTTAAAATCTCTATAAATCCATGCATAACTCTGTGTGTATATGTGTGTTTGAATTCTCCTTTATTCTGTTAAGTGAAGTCACCACATGCTTTCTTAATCCCTTTCGCCATATTGGAACCCTTTTCCCGAGAACCCCATTTTTGTGAGTTCGTGAGGACTACTCCCTCTTCGCCATTCTTTGCCTAGTATAATTTTGCCCTCCTACCTTTTCTTTCTTTTCCTAGAACTAATAGAACCAAATCCCACTGAGATCCCAGGTTTGTCATTCGGAGCTCTTTCTCTGTCCCTCGAAGATACCAGAATGCTGAAGGGAGAGTTGTTTTTTCTCCTCATCTGAGAATGTAAGCAGCTCATCATCCTTTAACTCTTCCAGCTGCTCAAACGTATTCATATTTCCATGTTTCTCTTGAATCCTCCATTTATATTCACAAGTTCAGGATTGATCTCTTCACTAGAAAACTTTAAAGTCCTCCATTTTTCAAAGATTCATCTATTCCATCTATATACTAAATTTTGTAGGGTAAGATATTTTCAGTTGATCATCTCCATCTTTTGACTTTAAAATGTCATCTTTCAAGGTTTTCTGTCCATTCTTGTTCAATTCTTTAAGTCATATCCTTCTCTTCATGACTCTGTGTTGGGGTCTTCTTGGCAAAGATACTAGAGTGGTTTGTCATTTCCTTCTTCCAGTTCATTTTACAGACGAGGAAGATGAGGCAAACAGGGTAAAGTGACTTGTCCAAGGTCACTGCAGGCCCAGTGCTCTACCCACTGCACTATTTAGCTGGCCTCCTCTGTCTAGTGTAGTGGCTACTGAGTCTCATCTGATATTTATTCTACTTCCTTGGTACTTCATTCTTATTACTTTTTTTGACTAGCTTGTAATATTTTATTCATTGATTTGCAAACTCTAGATTTTGACTCTTATATCCCTGTTTTTAGTTTGGAATTTCTTTCAGGAGATGACCAATAGAATCTATCTCTCAAATTCTAAGAGATCTGGTGGAGGTAGATAGCATTTTTCATCAAAAATCTTTTGGAATTTGAATTTGGATCATTGTATTGGTTAGAATAACTAAGTCCTCCATAGCTGATTATGATTACAATATTGTTACTATGTACAACATTTTCCTAGTGCTGCTCACTTCACTTTGCATCAATTTATATGTCTTCCCAGTTTTTTTCTGAAACCATCCCCTTCATCTTTTCTTATAGTACAAGAGGGCTCCATCACAATAATATACCATAGCTTGCTCAGCTATTCTCAATTTGCTTTTGAAATCATTTGTAGAAAGATGCTTCACATTGTCTTCTATTTTTAAAAAATCTTTTGATTTTGCTGTATTATTTCCTGCTGTCTATTGGCTTCACATCACCATTTTAATCAGAAATCTTTTTGTGTGTCTTCAAAATTTCATTCTTGGGGGTTCCCCATTCATTCTTCTTGGGTTAATTTCCTTCATAAAAGTCTGGGATTAAACTTATTTTTCCTCTGCACCCTTTGAAACTTATTTTCCTAAAATCTAGAATGCATGTCAGATCATTCCCAACATTCCTTTAGGAGAGAGTGGTTACTTCCTCCCAACATCCCCATCTTTTCTACAAAACATTTCTTTCAGTGATATTGAGATCCAGCATAAAATTTCCCCTTGTTGATTTCTCCATATTTTGAACGATGAAATTATCATTAAGGCAAATCAAGAAGTTATAAATTGCTCTACTTTTGGCACAGAGAGTGAGACCTAGCAGATAATATGGAAAATTGAAGTCACTCATCATTTTGATATTACATTTTGGTTCCAGGCTTGTAATCTGTTTCCAAAACTCCTAATCTATCTTCTTTTTCTGTCCAGGTAATCAGTAATATATTCCCATGACATCACTTCTGCTTTAATAGTTACCTAGACACTCCATTGATCTTCATTGTTCTTTACTCAAATATTCTCCAACATGCATCCACTTTTTGATTCTTGGATCTCTCCATACATTTTAATATATAATTCTACCCCACCCTGATTTCCCCCTATCATCCTTTTTTTGCTTAAAAAAATAGTTTGAGTGATATTCCTGTCATGATTTTCTTCCCACCAAGCCTCAGTGATCCGGGATGTATCCTAGCATTAAAGCTTCTGGTTCCTCTTACTTGTAATCTGAACACTTTGAGATTATATATAAACTTTCGGGGCCACAGGTATAAAATCTATGTAAAGTAAAACCCAAGTAAAGTAAATACTTTCTTCTTTCTTGGATTTTTTTCTCCTATGAATTTCTGGAGTCCCACCTGCTATACTTTTTCCACTGTAGCTACTCACTATGATATCTAGTAGGTTCCCCCTCCTCCCTCAACCTTGTTTTTATTTTAAACATCTCTTTGGCCAGATTTACAAGACACTTAATGAATACATTCTTACAAACTTTTGTCAGGTAGACCATATTATATTACAGGGATCTGTTATGTTATTATATTACAGGAATCTGTTTTTCCAATTTTAGTCCATTGTCCAAGAGTACAAATCCATTTCAGATGTCATCATCTTAGTCAGTTGTTAACCTTCAAAATCATTTTTTCATTTTCTTTTACATCCTTTGTCTTTGATGGATGACATTGAGAAAAATGCCACTGGTTCCTTGACTGACTTTAGTTTCTCACCCAGTTCTTTATAATCTTTGACAATACTCTTGTGGATCCCTTCCAACAGTTTCATTGGGTTCACTTGAATCAACCAAAATGGAAAACAGTTGAAAGATGGAATTGTTGGATTAATATCAGTCATGAAAACCTTTTTTTGTGAATTCATTATGGATGAGTTCCCTCTTAAAACAGGAGAATTTAGATGGCGCAGTGAGTAATAGCACTGACCTTGGCATCAGGAAGACCTGAGTTCAAACTTGGTCTCAAATATTTAATAGCTATAAGACCCTGGGCAAGTCATTTAACCTCTGCCTCAGTTTCCTCATTTGGAAAATGAGAAAGAAGCAGGTGGTTGTTGAGAGGATGAATGAAACAATATTTGTAAAGAACTTATAACAGTGCCTGGCACATAGTAAATGCTTAATAGATGCTTGTCCTTCCCCTCCCCTTTTAAAATAATAAAAAAGAGTATACTTTTCACAGGTTAATAGATTAATGTTATAGTTCTTGATTTTTTCCCCTTGACTGAAGCAATGGATTATGGCATTGTAGAAAACAACCAAACAAAAAAGAAGTTGGAGTCAGAGGAACTGAGCTCAAATACTGGTATCACTGTGTATTAGCTGTGTGACATTGGTTAAGTGTCTTACTTTCTCTGGGTCTCTGAATTCTTACTTTTAAAATGATGGAGTGTACTATATGATCTCTAAAACTCCCTCCAGTTCTAAATGTGCACATTTTACTATTTCATTCATTTTGTTTTTTAAAAATGGAAAATCTAATAGTCTATAGTTTGCCATTTTGCATCTCTTGGTTTTCTCATTTAGAAAATGAGGGGATTGGATTAAAGGGTTTTAGAGTACCTTCTAGCCCTCATCCTCTCCAATCATCTGTTTAACTGTTGACATTCCCCCAATGACCATTTGTAATTTTGGTTTAATGAGTTGTCCTAACCCAAGATACAAATCTTCCTGCCAAAGACTTCCAAGGCTCTTTTGGCATCCTTTTCTACATGGTAGTTGTGTTAAATACAGTTTTCTCTAAGCCAATTGAGTCCATCTATAAAGAGATTGGTCTGGCAGAGTCAAAAAAGCTATCTGACAGAGAGCCTAGCTTCTGGTCTCTTCATGTTTACATAACTAGGCACTCAGGAAATCTTGGGAAAGTTGCCTGCTCTGCATTTCAGTTTCCTCACCAGTAAAATGGAACTGATGCATTATCTCCCATTTATTTGTGAGATTCCACGAGAGAATTCATAGCATGGTGTGGTAAAGTGTATAGAAGACCTGATTTGGGGTCATGCCTCAGATACTTAGCAGCTGTGTCCTTCTGGGCAAATCACTTGTCCTGCCTTCACTTCCTTTTCTATAAAACAGGGATTAATAGCATCAACTTCCTATGGTTGTTGTGCGAGTCAAATGAGATTACATGCATACGTGTGTGTGTGTGTGTGTGTGTGTGTGTGTGTGTGGCCTTGTATACATGAAAGCACTTTATGGCTGTTAGCTATTGTTGTTATTATTGCTATTCCTGTTATCTCCAAGGAGACACTCTATGTGGAAGTATTCTGTAAATTGAGAAGTGTTGCTCAAACAATGTAAGACGCTGTTAAAGTGGTCTACATTCTCTTCATGTTACTACTTATCAAAACATCCAGTTACAATTTCAGACTAGAATATGGACCATTGTGGAATAGCTCAATTGGTCTCCTTGTGAATCACAGCAAGACGGGAACCCCCTCAATCCAGACCCTGTGGCTGAGGCTTCTTAGGAAATAAACACGACTGTAAAGATGGAAGAAAGTTCAGTTTGCCATCTAACCCACCCCTTTCCATTTACCAATGAGAAAATGAAGGAGAGGTCACGCAGGGACTGAGTGATCAGGATACACACCCAGTTCCTTTCATTCTAAAATCCAATGTTCTTTCTGGTACGATAAGGCTTTTTGCTGTTTGGGTTAAGCTGCTTGATATAATCAGAGGAGATATTTTTACTTGTTTGTTTGATTTAATAATTTAATTACTATGTTTTATTTTCCATATTTCTAAAAATATACACAAACCTTTCTGTGTTTCATTTTTTTGTTGGCTATAGGAGAGCAGTTGTCCTTATTTAACTAAGGAAATTCTTCTCCAAGGAAGTTATGTGTTATTGTTTCCTTGACTGAACTTCCCCCTGTCAGCAAGACTACCTCATAGGAAGATTTACAACAGGGATGAGTGAGCATTGTCTATTGTAAGTACCCCAATACAGAAGTCATTCCAAATTAATGAAATTGCTATTGCCTGTAACAACTCAGGAGGTGAGCAGTGGGGTAGAAGACTGGCCTTGGCATCAGAAAGAATTGCATTCAAAGCCTGCCTCTAACAAATTCAGATTTGTTTGGGGTTTTTTTTTCCTATAGACAAGTTACTTGGTTGCCCCCAGGTAACTCATTAAGACCACAAGTTTCAGATGAATTACATCGATGAATATCATATTCCTGACCTTTTCCAAAATGAATGATCCCATGAGTTTTGAAATATGTTAAGATAGGATGGGAATTCTTTCTCTGTTGGTTTTCCAGTTTCTCCAAAGCAAAGTCACTGATGCCCAGAGCTGTGCTGGCATTTGGGCACGGAGTGCAATACGGCCTTACAGCTGGATCCTAAGTCCACTGAGACAAGAACTCAGGAATTTCTGGCTCTGTGAATCTTGGCTTCGTCAGTTAAGGTTCTTCTTCTCTAGGGTTTGGATGCTATGGTAATAAGCAACCCAATAGCACATAGATGTGAATAGAACAGCAGTGTTCTCATATGTAAATCTAGCTAGAACTTCATAGTTCTTACTGTGACATCATAAAATTACCCCCCTTTCGAAAGCCATTGTTCCCTTTGGAAATGATAGGTCAAAGTGGGTCAACTTAATTCAACAATGACCATAAAAAGAAAATACACAGTCTGTGAAAAATATCTGAAAAATGTATTTTTTCTGCATGTTTTTCCTACTTGAAGATTGGACGATCTCCAGTGGAATTTTGATTTGTTTCAAATATTGGCATCTGGCTAACCTTGGTCAGTGGAGCTGCTTTTCATAAAACCTTCAGCCTGCCCTTGGAAAGTGGTCTAAATCTAATAAGGTCTTTTATTTTCATATGCAAGAGAAATAAATGAAGTCTTTATGTGGACTGATTCTTTTCAATTAAAAAATATCTTTTATTCCTTCTGGTGTTTTAAAACTTTAAAGAAAAATATTACTGAAATAAAACTATTTCAGATGTCTTCAAGATAAAATTAGTTTTGGTCAATAATAATTTTATTTAGGGGGTCAACACATAGCTTGCCTTGCTGACCTGCAAAGACAAGCAGATAATTTTTGCTTCTAGGACAGATGTTTAAATGAACAGCTTATGGATCCTAAAATAACATCTCTGGTAGGTTTCTGGACCCCAGACCTTTAAAAATAGCTGGAGTGCAAATAGCATTTGTACATACACAAAGTCTCTTCTGGGCTCATTCTCCCAGTCCCCATTTGCCCTGCTTGATTGTGCTTCAGAGGCTAGGGTAACCCTCCTGAAGGTTTTCTGGGGGTAACTTTGAGAGGTTGGGGTTTTTATTCTAACATTTATGACTCCCCCCAATGCCAGTCAGTGTGCTTTGAACTAACAGTATTGATTCACTGATTGATATCGTTTACCTTTTACACATTGATTTTTCCTGAGAGTATAGAGCAAAGGTGAAAGTTAGAAAAATCATCCCCCAAACCAGCAAGGGCATTGTTCCCTAAAACATACACAAAAGTCCCTTAGGATAGTGGGCTCAAGCTTAAAGAAGCTTATTATCTTCAACTTGTACTCTACCCTCTCAACACACACACACACACACAAACACACACACATAAACACACAAACACACACACATTCTCAGTGGGAGAATGGGATGGGGAGTGGTGCAGAAAAATGGCTATTAGCTTGAATTCATTGGTAATAAGGCTCCCATGTAGGGCTCACTGAGCAGACAAGTACTTTTTGACCCTGGGCACTGACTCGGGTTTTCTGTCTGTTTGTTTCCTCACTTCAGAGAATCCCCATGAGCCCCTTCAGGGCATGGCGTGGTGAGAGAGGAATTCCTTCTTGCTCCCTTGGACCATCCCTTTTCATGATGCAGCACTTTGGCTGATAGGTAAATCCACTTCTGAGCTGAGTCAGCACGGCTGGATAATTAATAATAATAATAGCTGCCATTTATATAGCATTTGAAGTTTGTGAAGCTCTTTGCAAACATCCTCTCATTTAACCCTCCAGCACCTCTAGAAGATAGGTGCTGTTGCTAACCTCATTTTACAGATGAGGAACTTTCGTCATTTTTCATTTGTGTCTGACTCTCCATGACCTTATTTGAGATTTCCTTGGCAAAGATACTGGAGTGGTTTGCCATTTCCTTCTTCAGCTCATTTGACAGATGAGGTAACTGAGGCAAGCAGGATTCAGTGATTTTTCCAGGATCACACAGCTAGGAAGTGTCTGCGGCCAGATTTGAACTGAGGAAAATGCGTTCCTCCCTCCAGGCCTGGGGCTCTATCCACTGCACCACCCAACTGCTCAGATGAGGCTGGCAGAGGTTAAATGGCTTGCTAGGAACCATGCAGAGATGCATTGGAGCTCAGGCCTTCCTGGTTCCAGGTGCAGTGCAGTATTCACGGTTCCACCAAGCTGCTCAGTGGTGACTGCCTTGGCTCCCATGGTCTCTGCTACTGACTCCATTGCTGCAGGACCGCCCCTGCCCCCCCCCATCCTTCAGAGCTTTCAGAGTTCACAGGCCAGTAATCTGGTCAGTTCCACCTCCAGATATTCATTTGTGCAAAATTAGGAAAAAATAAGCAGAAAAGAAACAGATACAATGCACTGAGAGACTTAGTCACTTGATGGGGTCATGATAAGAGCTAATATTTATATAGTGCTTAATATGTACCACGTGCTATGCCAAGCATTTTACAAATGTTAGCTCATTTGAACCTCCCAACAACTCTGGGAAGTAGGCGGTATTATTATCCCCATTTTACAGATGAGGAAACTGAGGCAAACAGGGTTCAGTGACTTGCCCAGTGCACAGCTAGTATGTGACTGAGGCCAAATTTGAACTTAAATCTTCCTGACTTCAGACTCAGCACTCTAACCACTGAACTACTTAGCTCCCCTGTCCATGCCACCCATCCAGAGGCTCATGGCAGCTCTGCCTCACCAAAGAGATGCCATGGAAGAGACAGCTAGAAATTCTTTGTTCCAACCTTTTGAGAGCACCCTCAATTATGACTCTGCCGATTTAGAGACTACAGCATCACCATCCCTGTCCCTCATTCATTCACAGCTAGTTGGCCCAGCAAGCCTTTAAGTGTGACATTGAAACTGGGCATGATATATTTTATTTGTTCTTTATGACCTACCAGGAAGAATGAATCCACCCATTTCAGGCTCTAAAGACTGGGCCTTTACTCTCATTGCACGTGATTCTTAAGATTCTACTAACCTTTCAGTGACTAGCCTGAGACCAGAGGTGAAGGTGTGCTTTTTATTTATTAGACTGAGTTTTTCTTTCCTTGATGTATAGCAGACCTTGGGACTGGTGGGGGGAAGGAGAAAAAAGGCAAAGAGGAAGAGGAAGGCAATGAGAAAGAAAGAGAGGTGATTAAATAACATCAGGCCTTCGATCAGTGAATGGTCTGGTTCACTTTTCTCTTTTCAAAGACCATAGTTCCTGTTGCTCTGTCCCAACCAGCCATGGAAATGTGGACTCTTGGTTTGGGGTCAGTGTGGTTCTTTTCAGGATTGATTTTATCTTTGCTGACTTGCAAATAGAACCACCAGCTGATCATTGCTTAAAAAAAACAAACAAAAAAAAAACAGAAAAAAATAACCTTTAATAGCATATTTATGTTAGCAAGTCCTTTCATGAGTGGGGTGGAAACCAGTATAATATAATAGAATGAGTCATAGATGTCCATCCTCAAGACCTGGCTTTGCTAGCCTGGGACCTGATATAGCATGTGAATAAATAGGTTTTTCCAAGATATATTCACAGCAGATGGATGGTAGAGGGGAAGACTCAGAAATCTTAGGGAACTATGAAAGACCTCCAGCAGAAGTGGCATTGGAACTGAGCCTAGAAGGAAGACAGGGATTCTAAGAGACAGAGGAAAGAAGGGAGTGCATTCCAGGCATGGAGGCCAGTCAGTGCAGTAGCCCGGAGGTGGTAGATGGGGGGGGTGAGAATCGAGGAAGCTAACATAGGAAAAACATGAGAAACTTTGTATGGATGGAAGCTAAGTTTTGACTTCTTGGCCTCAAGAACATGACAATGTGAGATCAGGCCAGTATATACTCATTTCTGTAAAACAGCAGTCCTCTGTGAGGGCCTGAAGAGCAGCCATATGGAAGTAAGATGACACCAGGTTGAGGGATTCCATGAAAATAGGAAAGAGATGAAAACAACTCTTGAGGAGCATGAATCTTGCCCCCGTGCACTAGTGTCTAGGGAGAGATACTGTATTAGTCTTGGAATCAGGGGCCAGGTGCTGGGAATCTCAGCTTTGTCCCTAACTACATGTGAGACTTTGGTAAGCCATTGAATCTCTTTGGATTTCTTTCTCTTCCTTCATCTGGAACATGAAGATATCATAACCCTGACTATTCCATTTACCTAAAGCAATATCAAAATTCTGAATCATTCAATTGTAACAACTGGCTCAAGCCAGTGTCTGGAATTATTGCAAGTCAAATCCAAGATGAGGTCTTGTACTTGTTCAGAGATAAGGGATGTGCTGTGAATGTACCACTCATTTGAGGATTCTTGAAATGGAGAAACAGTGTTGCATAATGGATAAAGAATTAGCCTTGAAGCCTGAAGACCTGAGTTCAGTTCTTAGCTCTGACCTACACTGGTTGTACAAGGTCCTTAATCTAGGCAAACCAAGACTCTAAATTGCAAAGAAGCTATAGACCTGCCTTGGTAAAGGTGGTTTCCACAATTAACAATTCCTTGTACAAGGGGTGGCCATGTGGCTCAGCAAGTAAGAGCACTGGCTCCAGTGTCAGGATGACCTGGAGATCGGATCCTGGGCTCAGATACTCAGCACCACACCCAGAAATAACTGGCCATGTAACCTTGAGCAAGTTACTTAACCCCGATTGCTTAAAAAAAAAAAAAAGAATTCCTTGTACCAATGAAATCACAGGTGGAGTCCCTATCCCTTGAAATTTAATATTAACGTTTCTGCAATATACCAATGGGATTAAAATAAGAAAAGAAAATGTCACACATTAGAGTACCTATTAAGAAAACTCTAGACTGGCAATTTTTAGGCCACATATCTAGTAATGTTTTCCTATTTTTAGCAAATCTGTAATCTCACTGATGTGGTGACTTATTCCACCAAGCTAGAACAAATATTTATTTTATTTGGAAATTTTGAAACATATTAGTATGGATTATTCTGATCATTAATGTCCATCTAATGAGTTTTCCAAATTTCCAAATAAAATAAATATTAAGCAAACAAATGTCTTAATTAATACAATTCCTAATGGTTCAGCCATATGATTTGGAAATGAACATTTGTTTCATTGGAAATATTTTCTAATGGGATTTGTTGGTCCTGTAGGGATGCCCAAATATTTTGGCAGCTGGTCTATGAAAATGTTTCCAAGTCATGCCCATATCCCAAATACTCCTACCACTCCTTCCCATCCCACCCTTGTCTGCTATGAGTTAGTCAGTAAAGTATATATTGTATCTACTATGTGCCGTACACTGTGCTAACTGCCAAGGATACAAAAATGGCAAAAGACAGTTCCTTCTCTCAAGAACCTTACAGTCCAATGGGCCAGATAACCTGTAGATAGATACGTGCAAAACATTATATACTGGACTAATAGGGAAGGAAGGCACTAGTCTGGGGAAAGCTTGGGGAAGTTTCCTGCAGAAAGCTGAGATTTTAACTGGAACTATGAGACTCACCATGAGTTGGAGATGGTCTTCTCCTGGGTTTTTGTGGCTTTTGGTTAGACATGATTATGTAGCTACAAAGATTTGAGCTTGTTCAGAAATCTCTAATAGCCAACATTTAGATTTGGCCTTCATTTGTACTTTGCCGAGAAGAGATCTGAGTCCCCCAAGTACACTTGACTTGACTGGTACAAATGCAGCTTTGTCAGACCTGCTCTGACCAAGTGAAAGAGAGGACTGCCAAGTTATTGGGTCAGTTGAGAATACATATGATCACAGTCCAGATGGAGATCCTCATGTCTTCTCTGATTTGAATGAACACTTACTGACCCAAATTCACTGACCAAAGGCATGGTTCTCCATTTTTCTGTGGAAGTATCAACCTAGTTGGATTTCCCAAGGGAAATGTTTAAAACAACATTGTTAATGACTGTTCAAGCAAGATTAGAGAAAACATTTGAAATTGAATGAGCATGAGAAACCCTGTTCTTGTAGAAGAGTGGCTCACCATGCTCTCATTTTTTTTTCCTTGATTCATATTCATCTTGGAAATACAGTGCTCCTTTGAGTCTGTTTTTGGCCTGTGCAGTTCTGAAGCCTTCCTGAAGCTAGGGCTGATAAGATGCTGATGAGCTTTGCCCTGTTATCTCAAGTAGGAGATAAAATATGAACCATGTGGAGAATCAGGACATAGAAGCCTCAGTCCCTAAATACCCAGATGATCTCAATTGTGAAAATAGATGATTTCCTGAAATCTGCAACTCAATTTAGGCTTGGACAGTCGATATTCAGAGGTATCCTGTGGACATTTATTATCTTGCTACAAATGCCTACACATTTTGGTTAGGTTCCTTACTAAGTTAATAGGGTAGACAAGTTCTTGATGTTCTATGACATCTGGAATTATCAAGCTGTATTACTTTAAGGACTGACTTGCAGACTAAAGAGGAAAATTTGACTCTTAGGATTCCCAAACTGCATTCCAGGTGCCTAATGATACCCTTTCAGAATGGCAGTAGATATATTAACATGTGCACCTGAAGATGGTGGAAGTTATGCTGCTTACATGACACCCTGCATAGGTGCTTGAGGTCCCTTTCACCTTTGCACAGCCTATCATCACCAACCCCTTTTCCCACTTCCCATCAGAACACTCCCCTAACCTCTCTTCGTGGATTAGTTCAGGCTCTTCCTCCTGGGATCCTAGCTGTTAGGATCCTCTTTCTCCTCAAATAAACATAAATGCACATCTCATTACATGCTATGTTATTGTGGTTCAGTAGTCTTCAGTCTTGTCTGACTCTTCATGACCCCATTTGGGGTTTTCTTGGCAAAGATACTAGAATGGTTTGCCATTTCCTTCTCCAAATCACTTTACATATGAAAAAAACAGAGATAAACAGAGAGTTAAGTGACTTGTCCAGGGTTACACAGCAAGGAAGTATTTGAGGTTTGATTTGAACTCACAAAGATGAGTCTTTTTGACTCCAGGCCTGGCACCACCTAGTTATATCTTACCCCAACCCTGCTCCCCCTTCTCCCAATTGCTATGCCCTATGCCCTCAATACTTGAGGGCAGAAATTGCTTTTCATTTTAATTTCTATCACCATAATCTTTCACATAGCAGGGATTGAGAATGAACCTGTGATTTCATTGGTATGGGGAACTCTCTGGTGAAGAAACTCAATCTACCAATGGAAGCCAATTTGGTCCTTGCCATTTAGTCATAGAGATTTTAATAGAGCACTGAGATCTTAAGTGACTTGTCTGGGGTTATATAGCCAGGATGTGTCAAAAGTAGAACTTAAATCCACATCTTCTTGGTTCTAAGGATAGTCTTCTCTCTGCTTCTGTGATAGCCCTCTCTAGTATTTAATAACCACTCAAAAATGATAATTGTATTGCATGGTATTGGCTATAGCTTAGGATGGTGCCTGGCACATAGTAGGTCTTTCTTGTATCATATGATATCGTATCGTATCGTATGGTATAGTATCGTACCGTACCGTGTTGTGGCATGTTGTGTCGTGTCATATCGTATCATGCAGTGTCGTGTTGTGGCGGGTTGGGTCGTGTCGTGTCGTGTGGTGCCATGGTCAGACTGTATCACATTGCATCGCATCGCATTGAATCGCATCGCATCGCATCGTATTGTATCATATCAGGCTGTGCTGGCAAACTTGGCCAAGAAAGCAAGTCATCATTTTGTCTTTGACGCAGTGAAGGTGAAATTCTGCTCCAACTATATTATCCCTTGGCAGCCCTTCCTAGGAGCTAATGATTAGGACTATGAGAATACTTATGAAGCTCATAAAGACTTCTGTCAGAATGAAGGAAAAAATCATTAACCATTTTATAGTTTCTCTTTTTCTTTTCTTTTAATTTGCTGTTAAAATAGACTGAAATCCTAAATGATTTTGGCAGCTGATCTTACAAGTGATTAAGTAGGGCCTCAAGGTGCCCAAGCCCTGGCTTTCTTAGTTTTCTTTGGCTCACTTTGCCAAGGACAATCCTTTGGCACTCTTTGGATGGATAAGTTATAGGTGCCAACTAACCACTGCTTGCCTTTGCCTCTCCAAATCCAGATAAGATGCCCCATTCTCTGGGACACTGCCTTCAATCTAGAACTCTGCTAGTCATTTAACAAAAAAAAAAGAATAGAGGAATCAGGAATTAAATAAAAAGCACATAAGGAAACAGTCTACAAATCACAGAGTATCAGTGTTTTTATTTTTTATGAGCTAATGAAATTTACCTATAGAAATATACAAGTTGGTAATTAGAGAAGAATCCTTTTGTGCCAGGTAACTCATGATAGCTGACATTTCTAAAGCACTTTAAGGTTTGCAAAGCACATTACATACATTATTTCATGAGATCCTCACAACAGCCCTGGGAGGGAGGTGCTATTATTAGTTTCATTTTGTAGATGAGAAAATTGAGACTTAGCAAGGCTATCTTCTTCATGGCCACACAGGTATTCATTGTCCATGGTATGATTTGACCCCAGGTCTTTATGATTCTAAGGCTAGCTTTCTACTCTACATTCTGTACTCTCTCTGTATTATACTTTCTATACTACCTGTCTCTCCCTGTATGTGTATATACAAGCACATATACATACACACATATGTGTGTGTGTGTGTGTATATATATATATATATATATATATATAGCCAATCTTCAACAGTTAGGCATTTAACTTTCTCAACTTCAAGCATTCGAGTGATTTTATTAGCAACCTCATTTTCCCTTCCATGTTAGCAACTGAGCACATTCCCACCTATGCACAGTAAAGAAAATAATGAGCACTATGAACACGTTTGTGCAGAGGCTGGCGCCCTTCTAGCGACTTGGCACACTTGACGATCTGGCTAGAGACAATAACGCTGCCATCCCCATCATCGATGGCAGACTCAAGATGAACCTCAACGGACTCCTGCTGTGATCATATACCTTGAGACCTTTAAGGATTTCAAACAGCTGGTGAAACAGATTTTGCTAATGGATTATTTCAAACTGCTGTGCCCTCCATGGTATCTAATGTCATCCACCAGTCATGAAGGACACAGTGTCAGAGGTAATGCTTGGATCTCACCAGTCTCTATGTCTTCTGACAGCAGCTACCCATCCTCTGGTTTTCGATCAAGGTAGAGAGGTTTATAGCAGTATCGTATACAGTACAATGCCCTTACTCAGCCATCTGACACAGTGAAAGGTAAGATTCAGGTTATAAAATGTTTTAGTTTGCTATAAAGTATTTGTGTTACAAAAAGTGAATATTGTCTGAAATCAACTTTTCTTAAACATTGAAATGCTAGAGAAAAGGTCACAGAATTCTAGGGAATTACTAAGTGAGCAAAAATGTTTTGCATGTTACCAGTTTTATTTTGTGCTGTGTTTTATAAGTATTTCATGGCTACTGTGTTAGGAAAAGTGCATGTTATCAGAATTAATGTTTTGTTATAAAGAATTGCAGGCAGAAAAATGTATTTTCAGCAATCTCTAGTAAAAGATTAGAGTTTTTGGTGGTTATGGGAACCTAACCCCCTCTTTTCCATAGGTTCAGTGTATCAACACTTGCATTTTCTTACTTTTGGGGTATTATTTTTTTCTTTTTGGAGGGGGGAAGGCAGGGCAATTGGGGTTAAGTAACTTGCCCAAGGTCACATTGTTAGTGAGTGTTCTTTTCAGCTGTTTTGGGGGAATGTTACACCCACAAAAGTGGAAGATCTGTATATATATGCAATATATAAATTTACATATACATGCACACATATACATATGCACATGCATACAGATACATGCACTTGTAAGTATATGTTACTATGCTGTCTGCTGTCCATGTCATATAGTGGTTTTTTGTTTGTTTTACAGACTAGGATATCAATATGAAAACACTGAGGGAAACTCAAACTAGTAGCAAACTCTAGATTTATAGGAACATAAACCAAGAGTTAGAAGGGCTATCAGAGGCCATCTATTCCAACTCCTTCATTTAACAGGAGAAACTAAGGGAGGCTAAGTTAAGGAGATTGGAAATGCCTATGATATTGTATGCATTGAGAAGTTATGAAAGTAAGCTGCCTGAGGTTTGGAGTCAAGTCCACACTAGGTTCTTCAGTGAGCCCAGCTTTGAGGCCCTAAAGAACAACCTTTAGGACCCTCCCAGGCACTGAGAAACAGTTCATTCAGTAAAAATAGTGTATTTGGATATAAACTTGATAGGACCAATGCATTGTAGAAACTGTTCAGTTTGAGTCCCATTCCCTCCCTTAGGAGGTCCAGGTGAAAGAATGACCCCAAAGTGTGTGAGTGTGTGCGTGTGTGTGTGTGTGTGTGTGTGTGTGTCTGTGTCTTTATGTATGTCTATGTTTCTATTTCTGCTCTTATTTTGTCTTTGAAGCAAATATCCCTTTGTAAAACCTAATTGATATTAATTGTTTAAATGGAAGTGGAATGCTAGTCATTTGTGGCTAACAATAGAGACACCACATTAATCCAATGGCATTAGAAAAAGACATTCTAATATTCAGTGGTAGCACCAAGACACTGAGGGGGCAATGTAGCCAGTTTTACTCTGAGAGAATGAAGCCAGATAAATCTTACTTCAGAATATTCAACAACATAATTGTTTGAAATGTGGACTAAATGTAAGAATAGAATTTAATATGTTCTCAATTCCTTTCATTATTACTTGGCCCATCTGAATTAAAATAAATCTAAATTTCTCTTTCCCTTTAATACTTAGATAAAGCAGATTTAGATTTTTTCTGTGCCACCTGCCTAAAATGAACTGATTCAAGTTCTCTTACTTGTTGAATTCAGCTCCTGAAACAAATTTTTCTTCTTTCAACTTCTCATCCTCCAAAATCCCTGTGGTTGCAAACAGTTCTGACTCAGACATAAGAAAAAAATTCCAGAAGGGGCCAACTGATTTTTGACATTAATTAGCTTCAAGCAATCTATAAATACTTTTTAAAAGGATCAACATCTTTGTTTATTCATGTTGAACCATTTAAAACAGGCCTTACCAAATTTCCCCAAAGATATATGTACACATGCCTCTTGACAATTGACTAGTTTTAAGTTTTAAATTAATCCAAGTGTCCTCTTGGTGATTTGGACCCAAGGACTGCAATAAACCATCTGTTAGCTTTTCTGTATATTGTTCTCTTTGATCATAACCAGCTTTCTTTACAACATTTTAAAAGATGTCTTTTGTGATGAGTAACTTGGGTTATTCATGGAAGTGGCCATTCCCCATACACCATTTGTATGATCTTTATTGCTGTTCCCCAGTAATAATAACTAACATTACTGTGAGGGTCAGTTTACTGGGCTCAAATCTTTCCTCAGCTAGATGTTGGTTATGCGACCCTGGGAAATTCACTTCACGTAACCTCTCAATAACACACTTTTTTTTCATCTGAAAATGAGGGGGATGGACTCAGTGTTCTCTAAAGTCCCTTCTGATTTTGAAGTTATGGTTCTATGATAAGCCATGGATTCAAGTGTTGGCTCAGACTCGTACTGGCGGTGTTACCCTGGGCAGATCAGTATCCCTCTCCATGCCCCTTGTAGCTAGCTCTTTATATAAGTCACAAAGAAGGAGCCAATCTTCCCTGCAGAGACAGTTTTCTCATTGGAAGTTCCCAATAACAATGAATTCCCAGGTTCAACATCAGCCAGTCCTATCATCCAAGTCATGTAGCACATTAAAGTTTACAAAGTTCTTTTTATAATTCATCTCATTTGAACCTCACAGCAACCCTGTGAAGTTGGTACTACAAGGATCATTCTTTCTATTTATAGATTAGGAAACATCATCATAGAGAAGACAAATTACTTCCTTGTCATCACATAGCAAGGAAGTGTTACTGAAGTAGGAGGTTGGATTTGAATTCAGGTCTTGCTGTCCAGACCCTGCACTCCAACTATTATAACATTGTACCTTATGATCTGTGGGCCCCAAATTTTCTTGGCTCCTTCTCTCAGAGATATGCAAGGTCTACAAAGGGTTTGGTTCCTTTTGTTAACTCTGTCAGCCAGTGAGTAATTACAAGTTCCATTCCATGATTTTGTAGGCCCCTTTCTAATCATGCCCCAGATGTAAAGCAGCTGATACCCTTATTAACCAGAGTGCTGAGTTACAGATGGTTATTTCTCTTTAAATAGAAAATAATTTGACTCCAGCTACTGTCAAATGGCTTTCCATAAGATGGATTGTAAGGAAGTCACGTTATCACTAAGTGGGATTACTTAAACAGCTTTAAAAAATCACCCTCAATTTTTCTTCTTAAAAAAAAAAACCTGAAATAGCAACATCAGTTAGAAATTAAGAAAGCTCTGGCAATATAATGAATTCATGTTGTTAAAGGAAGTGGAATCATTCGGTAAAGAATGCCCTGTGAAATATCTCCTATGATAGATTGTGCCTTCCCAAAATGTGAATTTTTTCTCTTTGTGTGGTGTCAGAGAAAGTACTGGATCTGGGCTCAGAGAACCTGGGGAATGGAATCCTGGCTCTGTTACTTCTGTTCCTCTTTCTGGGCCTCATTTTCCTCATCTGTAAAATAAGAAGGTTGGACTACCATATTTCTAAAACTCAGTCCAACTTGAAATTTTATGATTTCTTTCTTCAAATGTTTATTATTGGTTTTTGAATTTTTCATCAGTAAAAATTTCAGATGGTATATAAAAGTTTGTGAGATTAAAAAAATAAACAACTTTAAAAAACTATGTGCAAAGATATGTTAAGGGGTAGAACCAAGATGACAGGGTAGAGGAGGCATTCAACCACTCTTTCCCAAAATTCCCTTCCAAATAAATTTAAAATAATGACTCAAATTGAAATCTTGAGTGGCAGAGTCAACAAAAGGCTAATGAAACATTTTTTCCAACCCAAGACATCTTAGGAGGTAAGAAGGAGAGATGTGTGAAATGGGATGGAGGCTGGCATGGGGTCCACATGGATTCAATATCAGTATCTGACTTTTCTTGACCCTATTTAGGGTTTTTTTTAAGCAAATATACTGGAGTGGTTTTACATTTTTTTTCTTCTAGTTCATTTTACAGATGAGGAAAGTGAGACAAAGAGGGTTAAATGATTTGCTCAGGGTCCCAAAGCTAGTAAGTGTCTGAGGACAACTTGAATGTATGAAGATGAGTTTTCCTTACTCCAGACCTGGTGCTCTATCCACTGAATCATCTAGCTGCCCTTCCCTAATGAACAGTGATGCAAAAAAAAATTAAATAAAGTTATTATTATACTATTATATTATATTAGGTATTATAGCAATATATCTCAAAAATCACTATGACCAGGTAGGATCTATATCAGTAATGCAGGACTGGTTCATTATTAGGAAACCTATGCATAGTCAACCATATAAATTAAAAAAAACAACAACAAAAATCATATGATTATGTCAATAGATGGAGAAAATTTTTTGGCAAAATATAATAATCATTTCTATTAAAACACAAGAAAGCATAGGGATCGATGGAACCTTTATTAAAATGATAATTACTGTCTATCTAAAACCCAGAGTAAGTATGGTCTGTAATGGGAATAAACTCAAAACCTTCCTAATATAATCAGAGGAGAAGTAAGGATGTCCATTATCAACACTATTATTCTTTATTGTATTAGAAATGCTAGCGATAGCAATAAGAGAAGAAAAAGAAATTTAAGCAATAACAATAGTCTTTGAAGAAACAAAACTATTACTCTTTCCAGATGATACGATGGTATACTTAGGAAACTCTAGAGAATCAACTTAAAAACTAGTCAAAACAATTAACAAATTTTTAAAAATTGAAGGATATAAAATATACCCACATAAATCATCAGCCTTTCTACATATTACCAACAAAAACCAGAATAAGACAGAAAGAAAAATTCCATTTAAAATAACTGCAGACAATACAAAATAATGCCTGCCAAGATAAACCCAGCAGCAATATGAAGACAATTTAAAAAATACTCTTTACAGACACATGTACACATACACACACAGACACCTAAAAATTGGAGATATATTAACTACTCATGGATAGGCTGAGCCCATATAATGAAAATGGTAATTATGCTTAAGCTAATTTTCTTATTTAGTGTCATACCAATCAAAATAGCAAAGATTTGTTTTACAGATCTAGCAAAAAATTATAACAAAATTCATCCGAAAGAACAAAAGATCAAGAATATTAAGAGAATTGGTGAAAAAAAAATATGAAGGAAGGCAGCCAAACAGTACCAGATTTCAAATTCTATTATAAGGTGGTAATCATGAAAATAATATGGTACTAGCTAGGTGTAGTGGATCAATGAAATAGATTAGGTATACAATACATAGTAGGTAATGATCATAGCAATTTATTGTTTGGTAAACACAAAGAACCCAGCATTGGCACAAGACCTCACCAACAAATTTTCTGGGAAAATTGTAAAGTGATTTGAAAGAAACTAGGCATAGATCAATATCTCACACTTTATACTGAGATAAAGTGAAAATGTACAGATGATTTAGTCATAAATGATGATGCCATAAGTAAATTACAGGAGCATGGAAACACGTACCTGTTAGATCTATAGATAAAGAAAGAGTTTGTTACCAAACAAGAGACAATCACAGGAAGTAAAATGAATAACTTTATTTGCATGAAATTATAAAGTTTTTACACAAACAAAACTAATGAAGTCAAAATTAGAAGGAAAACTGTAAACTAGGAAATACATAGAAAAATTTCTCTGATAAAGACCTCATTTCTCAAATATTTAAGGAATTGAACTAATTTTATAAAAATAAAAGGAATGTTCTGATTGATAAATGGTCAAAGGATATGAACAGTTTTCAGATAAAGAAATCAAAACTATAATGATCAGGTGACTCTAAATCACTACTGATTAGAGAAATGCAAATTAAAACAATTCTGAGATATCACCTCTCATCTATTAGATAGGCTAATATGAAAGAAAAATTAAAAAAAAATGACAAATGCTGAAGGGTATGTTGGAAAAATTGGGACACTAATACATTGTTGGAGTTGTGAACTGATCCAACCACTCTGGAGAACAATTTAAACCTATGACCAAAAGGTTATGAAACTGTGCACACTCTTTGATCTAGCAGTATTACTATTCAGTGTTTATTCTAAAAAGATCAAAGAAAAGGGAAAAGGACCTATATATACAAAAGTATTTACAAAAACTCTTTTTTATGTTGTCAGAGAATTGGAAATTGAAGAGATGCCAATCAGTTGGGAATGGCAGAAAAGCTGTGCTATGTAATTGTGGTGGAATACTATTATACTATAAGAAACATTGAACAGGAAGATTTAAGAAAAACCTGTGAAGACTTATATGACATGATACAGAATTAAGTTAACAAAACCAGGAGAACATTGTACATAGTAACAGCAACATTGTAGCAAAGATCAATTGTGAAACACTTAGCTACTCTGATCAAGGCAATTCCAAAGACCCATGATGAAAATTGTATCCATATCCATTGAGAGAGCTGATGAATACTGAGAACAGATTGAAGCATATTTTTTAACTTTATTTGTGTGTGTGTGTATTTTCTTTTGCAACATGGATAATATGGAAATATGTTTGGCATGATTTCACATGTATAATCAATATCAAAATCCTTGCCTTCTTAAGGGGTGAGGGAGGGGACAAAAGGAATTGGGAACTCAAAATTAAAAAAAAATAAGGTTAAAATTTTTAACATGCAATTGGGAAATATTTAACAAAATAAATTAAAATGCATGAAATCCACAAAAACAATAAAAACCCCAAATATCTTAAACCAATAGCAGCAGTCTCCTTGTAAGAAACCCCTAGTAGTTATTCCAAATTATCTTCTCTCTTTAAACTTTCCACAGCACCCTCTCCCTCACCCTATCCTCTTGGCCAAGGTGAGGTGGCTGCTGGGCTTCTTTTTATATAAATGGGAATAATGAATCTAGAACTATTAAAAAGGTAGTATACCATGGAGGGACAGTTCCTTTGGAATGTTTGGGGATGTAGCTGGTAGAACACAGAATTGGCTACTTTCCCTTCACTCTATTTTATAGTACTTTTTCTCTTCAGTTACACCTCAAGACAATTTTTAGCATTCAATTTTACAAGATTTTCAGTTCCAAATTTTTCCCCTCCCTCCCTCCTCTCCCCTCTTCTGAGAATGGTAGGCAATTTGATATAGGTTATACATGTGCTATCATATATTTCCACATTTAGTCACAGTTGTAAGAGAAGAAACAGATCAAAAGCCAAAAAAAATCCACAAAATGGATAAAGTAAGTGAAAAAAATTCTTCAATCTGCATTCAGAGTCCACCAGTTCTTTACCTAGATGTGAATGGCATTTTCCTTCATGAGTCCTTTGGACCTGTCTTGGATCATCGTTGTTGAGAAGAGCTGAGTCATTCATACTTGATAATCATACACTATTACTAATACTGTGTACAAAATGTTTTCCTGGTTCTGCTCATTTCACTTTGCATCAGTTCACACAAGCCTTTCCAGGTTTTTCTGAAATCTGATTGTTCATCTTTTCTTATTGCACAATAATATTTCATTACATTCATATGCCACAACTTGTTCATCTGTTCCCCAATTAATTTTCATCTCTTATTTTTTTCTGTCATTCCCTCAAATTCATGTTATCCCTGTCTCCTCTGTCTATGCATATTCCTTCCAGCTGTATTACTAGTGATACAACTTTAAAGAATTACAAGAATCATTTTTTCCATGTAGGGATGTAAACAGTTTATCTCTGTCGAATCCCTTATGTTTTCTTCTCCCTTTTTACCTGTTTATGCTCTTTGGTCTTGATATTGGAGATCAACATCAATATCAAAATTTAGTTTAATTCTAGTTTTCTCTTTATGAAAGTTTGAAATCCTCCTATTTCACTCAATGACCATTTTCCCATAATGCATGTTGCTTAATTTCTTCAGGTAAATGAATCTTGATTGTAGTCCTAGCTCCTTTGCCTTCCTGAATAACATGTTCCATGACCTCTGATCTTTTAATGTTGCAACTAAGTCCTATGTAATCCTGATTACGACTCCTTGATATTCGAATTCTTCCTGGCTACTTGGAGCATTTTTTCCTTGACCTAATAGTTTTGAAATTTGGCTACGATATTGTGTAGGGTTTTCATTTTGCAATCTCTTTCCTGAGGTGATTGGTAGATTCTTTCGATGCCTATTTTGCCCTCTGGTTTCAGGATATAAGGGCAGCTTTTATTGGTAATTCCTTGAAATATACTGTCTAGGTCCTCCTTTTGATTATGGCTTTCTGGATATTGTCTCTTCTGGATCTAATTTTTAGGTCAGTTATTTTTCCCTTGAGGTATTTTACATTTTCTTCCATTTTTTCATTCTTTTGATTTTTTTCTGATTGATTTTTGATGTCTCATGGAGTCATTAGCTTCCATTTGCCTAATTCTAACTTTTAAGGCATTATTTTCTTCAATTAGCTTTTGTAATTTCTTTCCTATTTGGCCAATTGTACTTTTTAAGGAGTTGCTTTCTTCAGTTGATTTTTGTATGTCCTTTTTCCATTTGGCCAATTCTGCTTTTTTAAGCAGTTGTTTTCTTTTCCCAAGCTGTTTACTCTTTTTTTCATAATTCTTTTACAACACTCTCATTTCATTCCCCAATTATTTTCTACCTGTCTTATATGATTTTAAACTCCTTTTTTAAGCCTTTCCATGAGTTCTTTCTGGGATTAAGACAACTTCCCATTTTTCTCTGGGGTTTTGCCCATAAATGTTTTGATATTCTTATCCTCTTCAAGTCCGTGCCTTGATCTTTTCTGTGACCATAATAACTTTCTATGTTCAGATTCTTTTTTATCTCATCTTTTTTTTGGCCTTTTCCTTTTCTTTTAAATTTGAACTCTGCTCTCAAGTTTCTTGTGCCAGGGGCTACAGGCCCTGGCTCTTTACCTGTTGCTATAGTTACATTGCTCTGAGGTCCATGGGGGACCCTCATGTCTGGTGTTGCACTAAGGGGATGAGTTGGAGGGTGGCTGGCACTGCTAGGGGCTGTAGCAGTCTAGAAGCTTACCTGGTGCTGAGTCAGGGTCCTAGTTCTCATATCTTGTATGTTCTATGGTCAGTAGTATGTTTCTGTGTTTCCTCAGGTATATACTGAAGCACATGGTAGTTTAGCCACTGGTGAAGATAATAGGATCATAGCTCCAGAACCTGAAGGGACCTCAAAGGCTAACTAGTCCCACCTCCTATTACAGATGAGGACACTGAGGCTCAAGGAAGAAGGGAGAAAGGAAGATATCATGAGTGCCCCAACCCAGCCTGGAATGGTTCAGCAGCTTGGGGGCTTCTGAATCAGCCCCTTAACTTTGCTATCATCTACAACAGCAACTTGAACAGCATCCTTGTAGGAAGTCATCAGGAACTCTAACTCCAGTGTATCTTTACCTCCCCTTTTCTTTTGTCCTTTACTCCCTCAAATATCCTCCCAATCCTTACTTTTTAAAAGGTTCTCCATATTCCCAAGGTCATCAACAGGACTTCTGTGAAACTGGGCAAAAATCTATTTGTTTACCATGGTTACTTTCAGCATTTGCTCCTACAAACATGCAGGTGAATGAATATGGAGTACATTATGTAACAATTATGATTGGATCCACAACAAATTGATGTTATCCAACCTTCACTGGGCTCTCACTGCTGCTAAGTAATGCTACTATACCTCCTTTATCAATTCATTATCCCACTCTCTACAGCAGCTCTTCCAAACCTTTTTATTTCTCCTCAGACTTCCCAAAGCTCCTCTCCCCCCTACCCACTCTCTCAGTTGAGAACCTTGCATCATATTTTACAGGAAAAAATTTGAGGCCATCCATCATGAGTTCCCTCTTCTCCTATCCTTCTCATCTATCACTCAGGTACTTTCTGATGTTCTCTCCTCCTTCACCTTGTCTCACATGATGAAGTAGCCTTGCTCCTTACCAAGACTAACTCCTCTATTTCTTCAAGAAATACCATTCCATCTTACCTCCTCTAATAGATTGCCCCCCTCTGTGATCTTTGCCCTTTCATTTATTTTCAGTCTCTTCCTATTTATTGGCTAATTCACTAATGTCTCCAAATGTGTCTATGACTCCCCCATCCTGAACAAACTCTTATTTGATCCTTCCATCTTGGCTATTGTGCTATATCTCTTCTGCTTCTTGTAGCCAAATTCTTCAAAAAGCTCAAAAGGTTATCTATAATAAATGCTTCTACTTTCTTTCTTTTCCCTCTCTTCTTAACCCCTTATAATCTAGCTTCCAACCTGTTTCATCCTTTGTTTTCAAAGAGGACTAATGACATCATGGGTGATATCTTGCCTTGCTCATGATTTGGATTTAAGGCAGGTAGACTTGCACAAAGTCCTCAGCTTCACTCTCTCTTCCAGAGTCTTTGAAGTCCAGTGGCATGACCAAAGTCAAGATGACTGGTTATGGCAGAGGGTGACTTTGGCATCTTTGATGCCTGACTAAGCTCTAGGTGCTCCACAGCACCTCCTTCAGCCACCTTCATGTCAATGGAACCAATTATGTCCATTGGGCCCAGGGGAGCCTTCTTGTGCTTGGTGTTGACATCCCCCTCACTCATGAATGGTTTTGAAGAAAGTTGGTTACTCTCAACTATAGCAAAGGCCTTCATTTACGCATTGTACTTTGTCCTTATTCTCAGATTATCCTCTAGTCTTTACTAACAGCCAGTGAATCAGCTATCACCTGAAATCTCTCTCTTGGCTAAGTCTCTCTAGGCATCAATCAGCCAAATGTTCCATGATGCTTTACACCCATGTACTCACTTGAGTGTGCCTAGGCAAAAAGGTGGAGAGAGTACTCACATCTCAGAGCATCAAGAAAGGAAGTCACTCATGGATAAGTCTTGAAAGAAGCTAAGTATTCAAGGAGACAGGTGAGGGGGAATGGATTCTGGGCATGTAGGACACTTTTACAAAGGTGCAGAGGCAGAAGATGGAGAGTCAAGTTCTTGGGAATAGCAAATAGGACAGTCTGGCTCCAACACAGAGTGTGTGGGCTAAGTCTGGAAGTGGAGGGAAGGAGGACAATGAGTATTATTCCATACAGTTTACAACAGGATGCTCTCTTCTTGAGGGAGTGGGGGAGTAAGTATGAGAATCTTATTGCAATTTGAGGACGTGATAGATCAGCAAAGTTCTATTTATAGGCTATGGAAGTTAAGAAGTGATAGCGTTATATGTCCTGTACCTCAGGTCTAACTTTTTCCTTAAATGTTATGATTCCAAATTATCTTCAGATGTGAGTTGAGGCCAGCTTCTACTGGTTCTAGAAACCTGATCTTAAGTTTTCAGTGTGGCCATTTACACTTCAGAAACTGGTAAAGACTATGTGTCAGCACTTGATCTATTGTTTTCTCGATTGTCCAGACTTAAGAAAGTGATGGAGAAAATGGTTATAATGTTGATTGTACTTAAAAATGTGTCAGAACAAAGATATTTTGGTTGTTATTTTCTGTGCTCAAGTGGTACAGTGGACATATTGCTGGATCTTGAGTGAATGGACCAGTGGACAATCCTGGTCCCATCACTTATGGTGTAAGTGAAATTGGGCAATCCAAGCCCTCTGCCTTTAAATCCAAGAACGTTTGTCTTGCTCATTTTTGTCTTTTCCTTTCCCTGGCTTTTTTCATGTCTTAGCTAAAATCTCGCTGTGTACAGGAAGCCTTTCCTTATCCCTCTTAATTCTCATGCTTTCCTCTGTTGATTATTTCCAATTCATGCCATCTTTGGCATGTTTGTACACTATTATTTGTCTGTTGTCTCCTCCACTAAACTGTGAGCTCCTTGAGAGCAGGGATTATCTTTTACCTTTCTTTGTAGCTTTGGGCCTCAGCACAGTGGCTGGCACAGAGGAGGCACCTAACAAATATTTATTGAATGACTATAACACAAAGCCCCCCAGCAACTTAGCAATAAAAAGTAAAAAGAACACTATTAATATGATTAACATCATATCACAATAAAAATAGAATCTAATACACTAGAAAAGGAAAGGAAATAGCTAGTGGTGTAGTGGATGGAGCATGGGCCTAGAATCAGGCAGGCCTAAGTTCAAACTGACCCCTAGACATTTACTAGCTTTGTGATCCTGGGCAAGTCACTTGACCCTGTTTGCTTCAGTTTCCTCATTTATAAAATGAGCTGGAGAAAAAAATGACAACCACACTAATGTCTTTGCCAAGAAAACTCCAAATGGCCTCACAAAGAGTTGGACACAACCGAATGATAACAACAGCAACCTGATTGGTACAAATAGCAAACCTCCTGAAATGGTGACATTATTCAAATTTTCATAGAATATTTCCACTGGACTGGAACCAATTACCATATTTTACATAATTATAACTTTGAATAGTGCAATTTTATTGCATGTGACTACTTTGTGGGATTCATTATTCAAATTAATCAAGACCTAACTGTAAATAGAAGTAGAGATTAATTAGTAGGATAATTGTTGCTTCTTGAAGGAGAAACCACCTTTCTATCTCTCTGAGCATCTAATACAGAAGGAGTACACATTAGATGATTAATATATGACTATAAAATGTTTTAAAAAGGAAGATAATATATATGTATGTATGTATATATATGTGTACATGTATATATATACATATATATACATATATATATATATATATATATGAGTGTGTACATGAACACACACACAACCACTGGAGGGGCAGTGTATTTTCAAGGATAACCATATAGTGTATCCATGGTGGCATAACTTGGATGAATAGCAAATTTTTGTGTGGAAAGAAAGATCTATTTTTTATTGGATTTACTTGGTCTTTTTTTTTTTTTTTTTGCTTTTTGAAGAGTAGTTGGGGTTAAGTGACTTGCCCAAGGTCACACGGCTAGTTTTTGTGTTAAGTGTTTGAGGCCAGATTTGAACTCAGGTCCTCCTGACTCCAGGACCAATGCTTTATTCACTGCACCACCTAGCTGGTCCTAGATTTACTTGGTCTTGATGAATTCATTAAAATGGACTTTTCTGGATACAAAGTGACAGAGACATGTTTGAATATGTGAAGATATGCTTTGGGATTTGTGGGAAGGAATCATTGAATATACTGCAAATGCTGACTACATTAAAAAAATTCTTATATTTTCCTCTTCTTAGGGCTAAGGACTAGACCTGTCATTTCATTACACTTTTCAGACACTTTAGAGTCTTCCACAAAGGAAAACATTGTTTTCCTTTTATTATTTCCCTTTTAACCAAGATAGCATACTAGTAAGTGTTTAATAACTAATTCTTTGAAAAAAATGCCATTAATATTTCCTCACTGTGGGAATTCCAGGAAGCCTATCAATGAAGGATGAGCCCTTTCCTGAAACTTAGAGAATCTTGAAATTTTAGTTATCTGGATAACTGAGAGGTTAAGGGATTTATCCACAGTAATAAAACTTCTTTGGGATCAGAGGTAGGACTTGAATGCTGGTGTTCCTAATCCAAAATCAAGATCTCTGTCCATTGTATTAGTAGCCTATCTTCTTCCTCAAGTCAACATTTATTAAGTACTTACTGTGTGCTACAAATGAGCTTGGAGTGAGAGGTGGGGGCAGGAATAGAGATGCAAGCAGAAAAGAAAGCTAGCCCTTGCCCTTGAGGAGCTTACATTCTAATAAGGGAAGGCAATACATAAAAAGAAACTGAAAAGAGGGAAAGAAAGGTAGAGAGTATGAGTAGAGGCTGGGCAGGAATGAAGGCATGGCTGGCCTAGGAGCTTTTCTTATAATGGAGTTCCTGGGAGGAACCAATCAATCAGAGGAAGGGGCCACAGAGGAAGAGCATGCTTTCAATGTGCCATGTCCAGGGGTAGAGGAACTAAAATTAAATAAATATATTACTGTGTAGTTTCTACTGAGATTTGTGATGTTTCTTTCTTTCTTCTTTTATTTCACTTATAAATGAGAATACAAATCTAGACATAGATCTGAGATGTGAAATGTTTGTTTTATCTTTAGTGTAAAATGACCCACAAAGATATTACAAGAAAGCATTTTGTTTTTAACATTCTGTGGATGCAGATTTTGCCCTGTGTCAGTTTCTAAGTGACATTTATTATCAGAAATGGAGAGGTCATGAGCATGATGAAGGGGAATGAGAGGGTGTGACTTGCAAGTGTTTCTATTAACCTGCACAATACCAAGCAATTTCATTGTCAATGGTGTTTATATTGCAATTGCTCTCAGCTAGAGTTCATTTTAAGATAGGATTCTGTCTAGAATTCATATGACGGGGAGGGAGATTTTACCTAATGTAGGAAGGAGCCTTTGAACATGGAATAGACATCTTATTATAACAGTCTCAGTTTTAGAACTGGAAGAAACCTTAGAGATTACCTATTTCAACCTTGTTATTTTAAAAGTGAAGGTAGAGTCTGTTTGACCAGTGTCAGTATCCAAACTATGATGGTTTTGGAGGATGTCACCCTTCTTCCATTTAGATGCTGCATCAGCCATCCTCTCTCACAGTGAGGAACCCCTTTGGTGAGCATACATCTCCCTGTTTTGTACCTCATTTGATATTAATCATAAGAAAGCTCTCAAAGCAGAATTACAGTAGCACAAAGGAAATGTGCGCCATGTAAATCTGGATCCATCTCTATCCCAAATGTTCTAAAGGATACTTGTGCCAACCTGTGGTAGAGCCTTCCTAATTCATGTTGGACTGATGAGTCAAAGCCAACACTCTGTATTCTGACCCCAACATCATGATGTCATTGGTTCTCTTCCAAAATGAAGGATGAACAGTCATTCACATATTGTCTCCCCCGTTAGACTATGAGATTTTTGAGAGCGGGGATGATGTCTTTTTTGCTTTGTTTTTTGGGTTTCTTTGAATGTCCAGAGTGCTGGGCACAGTGCTGGACACATTGACTGACTGCTCATCACTGTGCTAAGTGCTAGGAATATAACAATAATCAAAAGCAAGACAGTCTCTGCTCTCAAGGAGTTCACGCTCTAATAGGAGATGGTACATACATGTAGGTTTCAGCTGTCACGTGGGCTAATATTCTATAAATACAAGTTATTAGTGCTATTATTAATTAAAACTAATTCATTTTATTTGCTCTAAAACTGTGATTTCATTAATTATAGGGAACTCACTGCAGGAAATTTCCTGTTCCAATTCAGATTAGAGTCTATCCCTCAATTTATAGTCTTACAGAGTTGTTTGGTATAAGAGGTTGTGACTTACTATAGTGTCAATTCATGGCACTAACCGTCACTATAAACATGCCTGCATAGTGCTCAATCACAAAATATAACAGGCACTCTATACATAAGACAGAAGCAAAACATATATTCAGACACCAGAAAATCAAATCCCAAAACCAGTAAGCTGATTCCATCATAGTATCAAAGAAGTTAATAAGCCATAACAGCACAGAGAGCCACAGCATCCTTTAGCCTTCCCACAATCCAACATTACTCACAAGCCTAACTGTCTCCCTTGAATGTGTCCTCTCCTCCCAACCATGTCTAGCTGCTCTGAACCCCAGCTTCCTGTGGGCTCTACTCCACCCTTCAGCAAACTCCTCCCACCATAGGCTCCATGTGATTACATTCAGCCTACTAGGGAGGTAGGGTATATTTTCAAAGCAGGGAAGGTCTTTACATTCCCTTAGGCTTATTAAGGGGCAGAGAAGATCTTCAAATTCCCATTACCATTACACTTAACCAGCTAGTTTGTGTCAAATTGAAATCGGAATTCAGATTTTTCTGACTTGGAGAACCAATTATGCTGTGTTGCTTAACTGATCAATATGATATTAATTCATATCATATTCATTAATATTATAATCACAGTGAGATCAAGTCTATCTTTAACTTCTGCAAAGATGAAAGAAATTGGAGGGAAATGGCATCACAGTGAAGAGAAAAATGAAGAAAAAAAATCCCAGCTCCTTCACCCCATTTTGTCAGCTAAGTTAAATATCCATGTACTTATATAGGATGTAGAGATTTGACATGTGTGTGTGTGTGTGTGTGCGTGTGTGTTGAGAAGACAGTCTGCTTCTTTCTTATACCATCCTTAAAAATTGGGGGAAAATAGACCAAGAGTTCAGAGGGAAAAAAGTTTAGTATTTATATAGTGCTTTATGCAAATATTATCTCATGTTATCCTCACAATAACTGTGGGAAATAGATGCCATTATTGCCCATATTTTATAGACAAAAAGATTGAGATAGGTGGAAAATAAGTGGCTTGCCCAAGGTCATACAGCTAGTAAGAATCCAAGGTAGGATGCTAACTCAGGTTTTCTTTACTCCAGATCTAGTTCTCTGTTCACTATGTTCCTAGTTACTTAGGGGGCAGCAAAGGATTCATATGGAAGCTCTGGGGGATAACAGGTGAATACTCATTTGCCTCTTTTCCCTTTGTGTTCATTCTTTGTTCTGACCCACACAGATGAGGGAAATGGTCTAGATTTGCAGAGCCAAGCCCTTCCTAGTTAATGCCTAGTCAGCCAGAATATATCCTCCCTGCAATAGCCCCATTAGATGTTTACTTTCTTTCTTCATGTTTTTGACCTTTACAGTCAGAGAACTTTAGTGATTGGTAAAACTATTTTATACCTAATAGAGCAACAGATTGCCTTCCATAGAATGGGCAGTCTAAAACTAATCAATGATTGAACATTTTATTCCTCTTAAATGCAGCCATTTGGAGCCAAATGGAAAATGAAGAGAATGTTCTAGTGTTCTGGCCCAGGCATTTGAATCAAAGCCAAATGAATGTGGTGTTTGAATGTTTCAGTGGTGGTTCCTCTTTATTCACCTCCATTGAACAAGGTTGCCCCTAATTGCTTTTAACTAGAGCTCTCATGGAGTGCCATTCTGATGGAGAAATACAGCTTTCCCTTGGAGGCATGTAGAAAGGATGCACCGGAGGCTTGGGGTGGCATCATTTTGAAGTATTTGCAGCATGTTGCTGGATTGTTTCATTCCTTTTTGATATTTAAGCATACAATCTATAACTCTAGTCTTATTTCACATTATTTCCCTCAATGCACTCAACATTCAAACCAAACTAATAGGACTCTATGATATTCACATTGACAAGTATTTATTAAATGCCTACTATGTGCCGGGCAAGAACTGAGCACTGGGATACAAAGAAAGATGACAACAATGAGTTTTCCATGTTGCCCTGGCTTCTCACACACTAGCCTTGAAGAGATTCTGTTCCTTCCATAGGTACCTATCTATAGTGGCATCCTTCTCAGGGCAAGACCTTCCCTTTTGTCTATTACTCTCTCTTTTCATGTCCCTTCCCCCACCTCCCATTTGCCATCAGGAGTTCAAAATTTGGGGTGGCCAGTTGGCACAGTGAGTAAGAGTGCCGGCCCTGGATTTGGGAGACCCAGGATCAGTTCCGGCCTCAGACACTTAACACCCACACAAAATAACTGTCCATGTAACCTTCAGCAAGTTACTTAACCCTAATTGCTTAAAAAAAAAGAGTTCAAAACTTGTTTTCTCAGAGCTGTGCAACAGCCTCTGCCCAGACTCTCTCTCTCTCTCTCTCTTTCTCTCTCTCTCTCTCTCTCTCTCTCTCTCTCTCTCTCTCTCTCTCT
>NW_027186458.1:1700991-1734012 GCF_028583685.1 Petaurus breviceps papuanus | reverse complement strand
TCTCTCTCTCTCTCTCTCTCTCTCTCTCTCTCTCTCTCTCTCTCTCTGTCTTTGTTTTTCTGTTTCTTTCTCTGTCTATCTACTTATCTCTTTGTCCTGAACTGGAATTGAGGTTGGCAATTTTATCAACTATACCTGATTGTCTCATTTATATACAGAGATGATAATGGAATTCTCTCTTTGCTCTTTGGGTAGAATAAAGGATAATAAAATCAAGTCTGGGAAAGTCAAAAAACCTTTATTGAGGCCTTATTATATACCAGACACAGTGCTAAGCACTGGAAATACAAATTACAAGCAGAAAGATAGTCCCTGCCCCCAAGAAATTTACATTTGAATTAAGGAAGACGGATATTGTGGTTCTCTACTCCATATAAGAATAAAGTAAGAGTCTGAGGTGGGAGGTACCTGGAAAGAGGTAGAAATGAGTAAATATTGAAGTCTGGAGAAAAATGAAGACTTAGTTGGCCCAGACCTCTGTAAATTGGAGATACTAGGTGGAACCAATGGAATAGAAGGAGAAACTGCAGGGATGGAGGGTGCTTCCAGGGTGAGAACAGTCCAGGAGTGGAGTGAATTTCCAAGGCAAAGGGGTTTTTAATGGCATGGTAGACAAATTCCTATGGATATGAGTCAGCAGAGAAGTCTGGGGGAGATCTACACAAAATATAGTATTATATAAATTATACAAAAAAGTAACATTGTTCCTATTCCCTCAGAGAAGAGAAAAGATTTCTCTCCTGTAAGCATCAGTCATAGCCTGGGATCTCTGTCCTAAGTTAGGAAAAAATCTTTCTAGCCAAGGTTCCTTCTGGGTAGTTACAAGCAGCTGAGCTTTTTGTCTGGTAGCTTCTTCCATATAAGATCTGAATATCCTCAAGGAATTGCACATTCCTGGCCTGACCTGGTAAACTTTAGGGCATGGAGAAAAGGAGATCAGAATAATAAAAAAAAAAAAATGGGACATAACAAAAGAAGAAAGTGTAATGGATTCTGTGAATGAGTAAGGGGACTTCAAGAGCTAAAGCTTGGTGTGTCCTCAGGGTTGTCACTAAGGATTGGGAGCTTCTGGAAACACCCTGGGATACTCTTTAAAGTGGGAGGCTGAAGCACTCTATGGGGAGCTAGTGTCTTAGGTCTAATAAGCAGCAAGGTAAGTTCTGCCTAAGTCCTAATGACCCAAGCTTTCTCTTGGCTCTCCCAATCACTTCCCTGTTTCCCCCAGCTCATGATCTTTCTGTGTCTGTCTCTCTGTCTTTCTGTCTGTCTCTGTCTTTGTGTCTGTGTCTGTCTCTCTGTCTTTGTGTCTGTGTCTGTCTCTCTGTCTTTGTGTCTGTCTCTGTCTCTCTGTCTTTGTGTCTGTCTCTGTCTTTCTGTCTCTCTGTCTTTGTGTCTGTGTCTGTCTCTGCCTGGCTGCCTGTCTCACTTCATCCCCCTGCCTTAGGTATAGCTGTCAATGACCATCCAGTTCAGCATGGGGCCCCCAGCCGTGGCTGCTCTGTCCATTCCCATCTCCAGCAGATACCTCCCATACCCACACTCTCCTGCTTTAAGATTTTTGAGCTGTTGCATAATTCAGTGCAAGACTCCTGATTATTCCTTGGTTAGGAAGTTGGGCCAAACCTCCATGTCTCATAATTCTCAGGGAGAGGTTTAACTGTTTCTCCCAACAAATGAAGTCATCAGAGCTACCCTCTACCCACAAAAAGGTGTGTGCTGAGGGGCATTGGGATCCTTGTCACATATGTATCTTTTAGTCTATCTTTTTTGAAACCTTCTAGTACATGTCCACCAGAAGCGGAAAGGAGAGGAGCAAATGTGAAGGGTGTACTACACGTTATCATGATAAAACACACAGGACAATATTAGCGCAGCCGTGACTGTTCTAGCAGTTTTGGGAAGATCTTGGGAACAATGGCCTTAAATCTATGTCTGCCCTTTGATTCCATCACCCACTAGTAGGCTCATACACTGGAGAGGTCAGAAAAAGAGGAAAAGGCCCCCAAAGGGCCAAAATCTTTATAGCAGCTATTTTTTGTGGTGGCAAAGAAATGGAAACTGAGAGGACTCCTATTGACTGATTAATGGCTGAACAATTCTGGTGCATGAATGTGATGGAATCCTACAGTTATCTCTTCCACATCACAACTTTCCCATCCCAGTTTTAATATTTTGTGGATCATCATAAGAAATCAAATGGGCATTTTGCAGAAGCCACAGACAATGGGCAAAGACCAGCAGATGACAGAAAAAGTTTGGAAACTCAGAAATGCATAAAATATATGCATAATATTATATAACATCAACATAGTTTTATCTTTTAATGCCATAAAAATGCAGACTCCTTCTCTGGTATGAAGGGAGACCAAAATGTTTGCATGGACTTTGCAGATCATGGGGGCATCACACCCCTAATCCTGCGGTGTGGAATGTTTAACTGCATTGTGCTTTAGGAAATGATAAAGGAAGAAAACATGGGAAAACTTGTATGAACAGATACAGAGTGAACTGAGCAGAACAATTTATAAAATAGAGGAAGAGAAGGGAATACGGATTAAGCACCTGCCTGCTTTGTGCCCGTCATTCACTATACTAAAAACACATTATAGTTGTGTTGTAAAAACAAACAATCCTGAGAGATTTAAGAACTCTAACCAACCAGAATTCCAGACAACTCATGACAAAAGATGTCACCCCCTCCAGACAGGGAAGAGGGATGGAATGAGAGGACAGTTTGAGAGTTTTTTGGGGGGAGAGTGCTTGGCCAATGTGGCAATTTGTTTTGCTTGGCTATGGATACATGCTTGTAACATGTTTTTTTTTCTTGTTTTCTCCATTGATAAGAGAAGGGAGAGTTAGGAGGGAGACAATGTAGCTCTGAAAATAAAATAAAATTGAATTTGATATATAAATGAGAGAGAGAGGGATGCAAAACCGGAAAAGGAGGTCAGCAGTTGATCTACTCCAGTAGAATCCAGTGTTGAGAGTGGAAGATAGTCATCAATGGATGGGGTGGTGGATTATTAGGCCGACGAGGAGGGGGTTCAGACGAGATGAGATGGAGCCGCTCATTGCAGTCTGTATCACCAGGGAATGTGCCTCGGTCAATGAGTCATGATTCAGTTGTCAATCTGTCAGCATACGTATATGAATCAGTCGGTCAACAAGCATGTCTGACCACGTTGCACCCTGCCCAAGAATCTCCAGGGTACCCTTTTTATTACCTCAGGAATCAAATATGAACTACTCAGTGTGCTAACTAATGTCCTTCAACATCTGGCCTGCATTCTGGCTTTGGAATCCACTTCACATACATAATAGCTTTGGCAAAATGGCCTCATTGCTGGTCCCCTCACTTGGTATTCCATCTTCACCATTTTACCTCTGCCCAGGTTATCCATTGCACCCACTCATGTGCTCCTTCTGCTCTTCTGCCCCTCCACAACCTTGCCTTCCTGCAGGGGTGAGTTTTGGACCCCAAAGGCTTTCCTGATGTCCTCATCCTTTGAGGTCCTGCCCTCCCGCCCTCCTGAGCTGATCTGGCAGGGCCGTTCTCCACTCCTGGAGAACGTAATCTACTTGAGAGAAGGACTGTTGTTTGTCAATTCTGTCTTTAGATCTTTAGCACCTGGAACAATGTCTCACCTTTTTTTTTCTTGGTCTAGACTAGGGATTCTTAACTTGGATCCAAGAACATGTTTTTATCTTTTTTTTTCCTATTTTGGCACCTGCGTTTCAATGTCATTAATTTCCTTTTCAATCCTAAGTATTTTACTTTATGTATTTAAAAACATTTCCAATAAAGGGCCTATAGATTTCACCAGAGTGTCAAAAGGGCCTGTTGAAGTGTATGATGATAATAATGATAATAATTGCTAAGCTTCCCAAAGTGTTTTACATATGTGAGCTCATGGGATCTTCATAGCAATCTTGTGAACTAGGTACCATTATTAGCCTTATTTTTCAGATGAGGAAACTGAGGCAGAAAGTGAAATGATTTGCCTAAGGTTATGCACCTAATAGCTAGAGAAGGAAGTGGCAAACTATTGTAGTATCTTTGCTGAGGAAACCCCCAAAATGAGCTCATGGAGAGTCAGACATGACTGAAACCAATTCAGCCACATAGAGGAACTGAAGCATGGTGCTGCCCAATGAAGAGAGCATTGCACACAGAAATGGAAGACCTGGATTTGAATCCTGCCTCAGACACTGACTAACTGAATGAACACCAACAAGTCCCAGTTTTTCTGAGTCTCAGTTTTGCCTTCTATAAAATGGAAATAATATTTCCGGTGCCCGATCCACCAAGTTGTGAGGGGAAAAAAAATAAACCTTAAAGAACCGTAGGAATGTGCGTTATTTTGGAGCTAATGTCACCTATTGACATTTCTTGTTAAGTGAGCAGGTCTGTGTAGACTCTCCCAAGCCTCCATGGGATGGTGGTTTTCCCCAATATTTCAGTGACCTAGGTATGAGGAAAAGCACAGAATGGCTGTGTCCTCGCCACAGTCAGCTGGCAATCCTGTGCCATGACTGGAGTCTTTTGTTTTTTCCAGGAGAGGGTAATAGACTGAAGGAGCTCCACAAATATTTGTTGAATAAATAAAAGAATGGCAGGGCTAACGTAGCTGACTTCTGCCCCCCCCCCCCCTTGGTTTTTGGTCCTGTCACATTCTTCTGTGCTCTCACTAAAGAATAATAAACAAAATGAGGAGCCTGGGTGTGGATTTGGAGCCAGAACACCAAGATCTGAGCCCTTGTTCATTTATTTGCTTCCCTGGTGACCTTTAGGGAACCACTTAGTCTTCCTTGATCTCAGTTTCCTCCTCTGTAAAATGTGGGCATCAGAATAGGTAATGTGTAAGATTTGTTTAGCTCGAAGTCCTATGAATGGATCCAAGTCTTGCCTTTTGTACCATCCCAACATCATTCCTCTCTTTCCACTCACCTGGCTACCACCCAAATGCAGGTCCTTCTTACTTCTCACTGGGACACATGGAAATATCCTTTGCTTAGGTCTCTCATCTTCAAATTTCTTCCCACTTCACTCATTGGCCAAGGTGAATTTTCTAAAGCATCATTCTGATCATGTTACCTCCACCATACACACACAATAGGCTTCAGTGACTCCCTGTTACATTCAGGATCAAATACAGCATCCCCTGACTGGCATTTAAAATGTGGCTCCTTCTTACCTTTGCAATCTTTTTGTAACTTATTCCTTTCTTCCCTGAACTCTGGGGTCCACTTGCATCGATTTACTTAATATTCCTCACCTACGACACTCTATCTATTGTCTCAGTGAAAAGTCTATGCTTCTTGCCTGGAATTTTCTCCCTCCTCACTGCTACCTCAATTTCTCTAGCTTTGTGGTTCGACCCAAATACCACCTCCTCTAAAATAACCCCTAGCCACAATCCCCCAGCTCTCACCATCTATCTTCCATCTCCTCTGTATGCAGCGTGTATGTTATTTACATTTTCTCTCCTCTATTAGAATATGAACTTCGGGCCAGGAAATATTTTTAGGCTTTTGTGTGCTCCCAGTGCTTCTCATAGAGGCTGGAACATAGCGAACCTTAATGCTTGTCTACTTACTAACCAACTCAACTAAATGAGCTTGTACTGCTATTGCTTTGTCGTCCAGTCATTCAGTCATGTCCAGCTCTTTGTGACTCTGTGGACTATACTGTCTATGGGGTTTTCTTGTCAGATACTGGAGTGATTTCCCATTTCCTCTTCCAGTGGATTAAGGCAAACAAAAGTTAAGTGACTTGTTTAGGATTACATAACTAGTAAGTATCTGAGGCTGGATTTGAACTCAGTTCTTCCAGACTCTTGGCCCAATGCTCTATCCATTGATCCATATAGCTATCCTTATGTATTATGGCATATCCTCAATTTACACTTATGAATTGGGTCTCCAATAGGGAAACTTCCCTTAGGTTCAAAGTATTCTGTGGGTTCACACTTCTAAAATTATAATTCATGACCCCTTCCCCCCAATTGGTACCCTTATTTTTAATAGTGTGATAGTAAACACAATTAGTTTAAATAAAAGGCATTTACTGAGAATGCATCATAATTTCAGAAGTTACCAAATATTTATTCTTTAAATCTGGGGTGCACTCTCTCATAAAATCATACAGTGATTGTGGGAACAGTGGGAGTATGCAAAGACAGACAGTTCAAGAACAAGGGAGAGAGGCACACATTTAGGGAACACATTTGACCTAGGCAACTCATGCCTCCAGCACTCCAATGTCGTTTCTCTTCTACTGATGTTCTTAAGCTTCTCACCTTGGACACAGCAGGTCTCCTGAGCTGTTACTCTACTAAACACTTTTTCTCTCACCCTGCTTGGTGCAATATCTTCTACTGGGTGAGTAGCTCCAAGATGGATGGAGGGGGCTACCTGGAACAGTGGAGAAAGCTCTGGACTGGAGTCAGGAAGACATGAGTTCAAACCCTATCTCCTACTCTTATTAGCTATATAATCATTGGAAAGTCTCTTAAGCTCTGTCTGCCTCAGTTTTCTCCTTTGTAAAAATGAAGGTAATAATAGCACTTTCCTCCTTGGGTTTTTGTGAGGACAAAATGAGATAATATTGGTAAAGTATTTTGCAAATCTTAAAGTACTCTATAAATGCTAAATACAGATATAATAATAGATGTTCTGGTCAATGTGGGGGTGAGAGGAGAAATTCCCTTTCTGATCTCACAGGGTAAGAGCTCTCCCATTCTTCTTCCATAGCTTCATCCCTGGTTGACTCATCTCAGATGCCAGATGTCACACTTCTCAAAGTTGTCTCCTGCCTCTAAAGACTCCATAGGAACATGTCTTACTTTTTAAAGGGCTACCAGGTACATGATCCATTCTTTGAACTTCTATCACATCTCAAAAATGGGGAAGAGAGAATAGACATCTTTGTACTTCAATCAACACCTCATCATTTCTGTTACCTATACTTTTTTGTTGTTGTTCAGTCATTTCAGTTGTGTCTGACCCTTCATGACTCTATTTGGGCTTTTCTTGGTAAAGATTCTAGAGTGGTTTGCCATTTCCTTCTCTAGCTAATTTTACAGATGAGGAAACTGAGGCAAACAGGGTGAAGTAACTTGCCTAGGATCACAGAGCTAGTAAATGTCTGATGTGGACTTGAATTCAGGAAGATGAGGCCAAGCATTCTATTCACTGTGCCACCTTGCTGCCCCTACATGCCTGCACCACACACTTTATGTTTTCATCAGTTGGTCTGAAGAAATATCAATTGACCAATGGTGTCCTGATCAACTGCCCTTCCCTTTCCATATTATTTTCTACTTGTCCAATATATAATGTTCCCCTTGGGTAAATTAGCTAAGCCTCCTTTCCCTTCTCATATCACAGCCCAACTCATTTCCACAAGCTTCCAGCAGAAAATCCAATTATATCCTATTATAATTTAGTATTTCGAACACACTAATGCATTCAGCAACACATATTTCAAATAGGGAAACAGCACTGAAGGAGAGCTAGCATAGGTTGCCAAGTATGAGATATAGTATAGTTCTTGTCATTTTAAATTTTATCTAAAATGTTTTGATGGGGGGAGGGTGTGGTATGAATAATGAGAGAGAAAGAGACAGAGATAGAGAGAGACAAGAAACAGAGAGAGAGAGAGAGAGAGAGAGAGAGAGAGAGAGAGAGAGAGAGAGAGAGAGAGAGAGAAATAGGAGGAGAAAAAGAGTGAGTAAAGAAAAAGAGAACAAGAATGGGAAAGAGATGGAGGCAGGCATAGAAACAGACAGAGATAGTTGAGAGAAGGGGCTTCTAATCCAAGCTGAGAGGTAAGATACACGCATAATTGAATAGATTGCAAGAAGCAGCTGATAAAAGTCTTATGCATGATAAAAAATACATATATGTGTGTGTATGTGTATAGGTATGTGTATGTGTATTGTGTATGTGTATTGTGTGTATTGTGTGTGCACACATACTACCTGTCCCCTGTGTCTGGAATTTGCTCCCTCTTTCTTTCTACCTCCCGACTTCCTTCAGTCCCAGTTAAAATCCCATCCTCTGCTGAAGCCCTCTCTTATTCCCTTTCCTGGTAGTTCATTGCTCTCCAATTTATTCTCCATAGATCTTATTTCTCCATAATTCTGCACATTTTCCCCAGTAGACAGTGAAGTCCTTGAGAGCAGAGCCTGTCGTTTGGCCCATGACACTTAGTAGGCACTCAATGTTTACTAACTGACTGATTGAGAGGCTATGTGTATAAAGGGAGTGAGATGAAATGGGTGTTCTGTGAAAGGAGAGGCGTCCAGAGTGTGGGGAGCTCACACTGAGGGTGAGGGAGGGAAGAGAACAGATGTCTATATGGTGCCTACTGTGCGCCAGGCCCCATGTTAAGCACTTTTCAAGCATTATCTCACTTGATCCTCATCACCCCCGTGAGGTAGGCACTGTTATTCTCCACATTTCACAGTTGAGGAAATCCAGGCAATCAGAGGTTTAATGACTTTCCCAGGATCATACAACTAAGAATATCTGAGTCTGGACTTGGTCTGAGGTCTTCACGACTCCAGGTAGAATTGGAGATAACTAATGTCAGACCTGGAAGAGATCTTAAAATTCCTGCAGTGTACCCCTCTTATTTTACAGAGGAGTAAACAGAGGTAGCTGGGTGACTCAGTGGGTAGAGCAGTGGGGCCTGGAGTTAGGAAGACCCGAGTTCAAATTCAGCCTCAGACACTCACTAGCTGGGTGACTCTGGACAAGTCACCTAACCTCTCTTTAAAATGGACACAACTGGTGGCTCAGTGGATAGAGTGCTGGGTCAGGAAGACCAGAATTCAAAACTGGCCCCATATACATACTGATTAACGTCTTAGAAGTGAATGAGTAATTTGTGGATAGTGGCATCATAACTACAGATGTGGAAAGGACCTTGAAGACAATAGAGTCTGACCCTTTCATTTTATAAAGGAGGAAATGAGTGGTGAGAAAGCCACAGGGACTTGCCCAGTGTCCCATAGTCAGTAGTGGTTTGAGGCTGGATTCACACTCACGGCTTCTGGGTGGCATGTCCAGGGCTCTATCCTCAATGTCACCTAGCTGCCTCTGAATCAATTAAAAATTTCAATTCACAAAAAGACTTGTGGGCTCTGATGGCCTAATGCAGAATCTCTTGAGGTCCCATGTGACAGTTCCATGTGGGCTATGGATAAATTAAAATAACCATGACCTTTTATTGATGCAACATATTGACAAGTTTCTCAATGTGCTTACAAAAGCATTAGCAAGAAAATACCCTGGGCAGCCATCTCCTTGATTCCCTCCAGACCAGGTTTTCTCTTTCTTCTCATCTTACCCTTCTCTGCTTTAGAGTCATACTCCCCTCTCCTCCTCCCACCTGCAGGGGAATGTGGACTCCTCCAAGACAGGCTTAGTGGGAGGAGAGCTGGGTTCTGTCTAAAGAAAGGCTAGGACTTGATGGCCTTTAACATCCCTTCTGCCTCCAATTATGGGATCCTGGCAATTGGAATCAGGAAGACCTGGGTTTGAAACCAAGCTCTGATACTTAGGAAAGTTGTGATCTTGGGGTAGCTCTGGAGGGCAGTGCATAGAGCTCTGGTCCTGGGGTCAGGAGGGCCAACCTCAGACCCTTACTAGCTGTGTGACTATGAGTTAACTCCAACTGCCTCCTCCTGCCCCCCAAAAAAGCTGTGTCCTTATCCACAAAGGGAGGGCGTTGGACCAAATGGCTCTGAAGTCCCTTTTCCACTCCACATTTATGATGCAGTGTTGTTGTTCATTTTTGAAGAGGATCAATTACACCATGGGATGATGCCTTGACCCATTTGTGAGGTGGATTTTAGTGAGACAGGGCTGCACCAAAGCTTCAGCCTCAGTCTCTCTTCCAGAAGCATTCAAGTCAAGTGGCAGGACAAAAGTCATGACCACTGGCAATGGCCTGGGATGCCTGCTTCAGCCATCTTCATGGCTGTTGGAACAAATTGTTCTCATCCACCAGGAAAAAGTCTTCACATGCTTGGCGTAGACATAGCCCTAATTCACTTGATGGGACTGAGACCTGTCAGTTAAACTCAACATGGTTTAGCCCATCTGCTGAGACATTTTACTGGGGTGTGGAGGCTGAGCAGGCTACAGCTTCTTGGAGCCAGAGGTGACAGTGGCACAGTTACTAAAACAAGCCAGGACTACGTAATCCCTAGGTAAGGGATTATTAACAGGAGCTGAAATCCATCCAGGTGCCAAGTGGGACAGCACCTAATAGTATCGTTGGGGTCCAACTCGTCTTATTTTATCTCCCAAGTTGCCTTCCCTGATTTACACACACACACACACACACACACACACACACACACACACACACACACACACGCATATTATGAGTAGGAAGGGACAATGCAAATTAATTAGCTAATTCCAAAGAGCTCAGTATGATAAAGAATGCTCTCTGATTTCGGGATGCTTATCAGGGTGTGCAAAGAAAGCCCCTGGTAGCCAAAAAGCCATTCTATAGCAAGTGTGCATAATCAGTGATAATTCAGGCTCACACAATGCGTCCAATCAGCCTTCCGCTAAGGTACCCTAGAGAGGCTGGTATGCTATAAAGGCATAGATGCCGTACCCCAGCTGGGATTTTTAAAGTTGAGAAAGGCAATGTATTTAGAATTCTGTCTTCTAACTAAGATTTCATGCCCACTCAGTCCTTTGTGTAAACTCATTTACAACATTTTTCTGTTTCATTGGACAGATTGGCTATGCCACAGACAGATAAACTCCAGGTTTTTATTGTGTGCTAAAAGTGACAATGATGCCCCCCCCCCATCTCACTCTCCACCCTCTATCATCCCAACTACAACCCCCTACTCCATTTTTTCTTGAAGAAAAAAAATCCACATGGGTTTTGGTGTCCAGATGTTTCTCAGAAATGCAAATGGGTCTTGGCATTGGAGACCCACAGAGTCCTTAGGCTTTCTTCAGATTTACTAAGGAGCAAATCCCTGTCAACTAGGAAGAAGGTAAGTGAATGATGTCTCAGACCAGCATATGGCTGATTGGGCTCCACAGCCCAAAAACCACTGGGGTATTGCAGACTCTTAGAGCCCCAAATGCTGAATTTTACCAAATAGATCACTAAATACGTTTATTGCATTGGGTTTTTTTGGCAGCTCCTTCAAATGAAAATAATGCCTTGTAAAAGGCTGAGAGGCAGCATGGTGGAGTGGGTAGAATTCTGAATCTGGAGGCAGGAAGACCATGACTGAGGTCCCATTTCTATTGGTGCCCTATGCAAATCATGGACCTCCTCTCAGTCTCTGTTTTCTCCTCTGCAAAACAAATGGTTGGACTAGATGACCTTTAATGACCCTTCCAACTCTCAATTTGTGATCCTATGAACTTTGAAAGTCATAATATTTACACTTGGAAAATAACAGTAAGTGGTCTATATAAGGTGTCTCAAAAGACTTATTGGAGTTTGAAGATATAATAGCTTAATGGTCATAATATACACATATATATTTATATGTATATGTGTATGTAAGTATTGTCTAATGTATATGTATACACACATAATTAATATATAGTAACTAATAAAATAACATAAACATCAAGAGAATATAAGGAAGTCTTAAATATAATAATATATCATAGTTTCAACTCCACTAAGACTCTTGGGACATGCTGTGTGATGGGACATACAAGCCTGAAAATAGAAATTCAGAGCCTGCCTGAGAGTCATGCGACAAATAGATGAGCACCCATAGTAACTTTCTGTCTGCGTGCTCGTTGCCTCACAGGATCTTAGAGCTGGGATAAATCCCAAGGACTCTGAAAGCCAAGTTCCCAGTGGTAGAAGACTCATCAGAGACCTCCTGGTTTTCCTTTTCTCTTCAGTGTTGTAAGCTAAGGAAATGAAGGGAAAGAAGCCAAAAGCATAGCTCGGATGCCCGGTTGGCATGCCTGGCATCTTTTAGGAGAAGATGGCTATAGCTAGAAAGCCATTTTATATGGTATGTATGAGACAAGGGATCATGGAAAGCACACCCCCAATCTCCTGTCCAAGGGCTCTATTGTCTTTCTTTTATTTTGTTTTAAATAGAGTAATTTTTACTCACTAAACCCAGACCCTAATGTGCCATTTTGTAAGGTAAAAAAAAGTCCACAGAATGGGGTTGGGAGGGGAGAAGAAGAAGGGAGGGAGAGAATTGTTGTAGGAGAGAAAGAGAAGGGGGAAGCAGCAAGGCTGTAGCTATAGATAAGGAATTCAACAAATCATAGACTGAAACAGGCAAACACTCAGCTCAAGTGGCTTTGACCTTAGCAAGGATTTGCCTTCTCCTCTCTTCCCACAAATGCACCTAGAAAGGTCAAAAGCTCATGGTTATTTGGGTCTCAACAATGTACACACACACACACACACACACAACCCAGAAACACTTTGGAAGGGATGCTCCAGAAATCCACAGTCATTACAGAGAAAATTGGTTTTTCAACTTTATTTCTTAGTCATACTTGGTATGGCAGAGATGGTGGTGGTGGTGTTGATAGCCAAAGCTTTGGTACCCTTAGAAGCAGACACAGCATTTAGAATCAGGAGAGGGATGGGTTTCATGCACAGCAGACTGGACACCCCAAGGGGCAGTTGCAAGAAGGTTAGCGAGGATACAAATTTCATCAGAGGTCTTTGGTGTGGTGAGCAAGGGGGTGGTGGTGGAAGAGAAGGAAGAAGAATGGGTGGAGGATTAATGGCAGTTGATGCTGAAATGATCAGGGATCATCATGGAGGCTACCTAAGAAAAGCCGTTATATTTTCGAAACTGACATTGATTAGATACTGGACCAGCCTAATGCTGGCCTCAGATCCAGGGATGGTGACCTGCCCATCAGTACATCCTCCCAATGGATTGCCAATTTTGGTCTAAACCCCAGCCATCTGATGAATCACATTGGTTTTGGAGCCTTGATGTACAATTATGCAGCCAATTAAGTCATTTGGAATAGTGAGTTCATGAGTAGTCTGATCAGATGTATCCAAACCTGCACTGTATCTGGTGTTGCCATGAATCATGGGAAAATGAGACTGTTGCATTGTCACCTGGTGCACCTTGGTCAAATCTATCTGCAGAATGGCATACTCTCCTTGAATGGTATAGGCCCAGCCACCTGCAAAGATGACTGGAGAACTGAACCAGTTGATATAGGATAGTCATGCCCTTTCGGGGGAGACTGGAAGGGTCTCTCCAATGACCATGCAGCTCTGTTTGACACAGTAAATGCTAGATTGTAGGGTGCCAGCAGTACTGATGGCCCACTCAGTTGAGTTTGATAGCTTATCCCCTGCCACCTGGTCCCCTGTATGTTCTCTTCTTACCTTGACCTTGCATCCTCTTCTTCCAATGAGAGCTATACTGTCTAGCAAGGACCACACGTCTCCCTGTATTGTGAGATAGGAGGAAAATTTTGAATGGAACAATTTCCTTGTTTACTGCTATCCTATAAAAAAATAGCACACACATCTTTATTAACAAAGCTTAGTATGTTGTGAATATCATCTTTTTTATTTATGACTCCACATGCCAACTTATTTCAAAAGATTATTTGTTAGGATTTCCTGATGAAAAGAATTATTCATTGGAAAGTCCTGGACAAATATGACAGAGACAATCATTCCCTTAGCATACTCTTACTTCCACATCCTCATAATCTAAGTGTAACCTTTCTTTCATCTAAAACAAACAAAAAACACTCTTTTAGAGATGTGAGTAAAGGTTTTTCCTATTCACAAAATAAAATCGATGACGAATTCACTTTATTTCTTCTTTTAATGCCAGATTTTCAGAATTAGCCATTGTTTGCCCAAAAGCAAAAATGTTTTAACTTGAGAAAGAAAAAGAGGAAAAAAATATGTTTGGTGAATGCATGTCTCCTGATGGCATCTCAAGTCATGGTATAATGAGCAAATGACATTCCCTTCACATCACCAGGGACTAAATATGGCTACTTTCATTTTAGGACAGAGAAAGCCAATTATGCCCCTTTTCTCCTCTGAGGGAGTCTCCTACAACGGTCCAAGGTTAGGGGATGGGATGAGAGAGAAAGATGAAAAAGTCCACTACACTTGTGTAGAAATCATAATGATTTTCAATAATTGCAGCAATTTGGGGGCTGAGTGGAGAATGTCAGTCATCCTTAATCAGCCCAGGCTGGAAGCACAATGTTGTATAATGCACAGTGTTGAGCACAGCCCAATTAGGATTGCCTATGCATACAGTTTTAAAAGATGACGTTGGCAAGTGCATTTTTACTGTGTGCAGTTTATCCCAGGGAAAATAGCAATCAAGGATCCTGTGCAGTTTTGTTTTTAAACAAGTGACACCCTCTGAATGTACTAGAACTTGAAGCAGATTATTTAAGCTGTTAGTTGGTAGTATCAGTGTTGGGCTTTTGGATTTCGTGCTTCCTCCAATTTTCAAAGGGCATTTTTTTCCAGTTGTAAAATGGATATAGGATTTCATAGGTCGAGACACTCTCTCCGACCCCAGAGCATATGTACTTCCCATCCTTTGTGATGCTTGTCTGTCTCCCTCTCAAAGTGACATCGTGTGACCACAAATCAAGGAACACTATGACTATCTCCCAAGAATTGAAGTGGAAGTGATAGCATATTTATATAGAGCTTTAAGATTGGCAAATCGCGTTTTTAAAATCTCATTTGATTCTATTATTTTTTATTATTATTGATTCATTATTGTCCTTATTTTATAGAAGAAGAAACTGAATTTGAGAGATGTTAAGTGACTTGACCAGGGTCCCATAGGTAAATTCTCTGAAGCAGGATTTGAATTGAATTCTTCCTGACTCTGTGTCCAGTGCATTATTCATTAGGCCACCCCACCTAATTTCTTCATAATGAGACAAAAGTCAGTGGAAAAGTACATGTTCATTTTGAACAATTTACATTACATTATGGTGACGTAATTACCAAGGAGTGAAAAGGATGTTTTCAGGGGCAGCTAGGTGGTGTAGTGGATGGAGTACCAGCTCTGGATTCAGGAGCACCCACATTCAAATCTGGCCTCAGACACTTACTAGCTGTTTGACCTTGGGCAACTCCCTTTTAACCTCCATTATTTCCCCACCCCTAAGAAAGAAAAGAATATTATCAAAAAAGTATATAAATGAGAAAAAAAAAAGCTGGTAACATGAGTAGGTATTCTACTGAGATCCTTGTGATATCAGTAGAGACTAAGAAAGATCCACATTGGATGGCTGGAACACTGTGGCAAAAGCAGTTTTGATGAATTCAAGTTCTGGTATGTTCTACGTTAAAGTTGCCCTAATCAATATCTGTTTCCAAGTAGTCAAGTCAGCAATCAACTGAAGTATTTCTTCTGCTCTGTCTATGTGTCACACTCTGTGCTAAGCATGCAGATATAAAGAATTACAACAGAAACAGTCTCTGATCTCAAAGAGCTCCATCCAATGGGAAAGACAAGCTGTATGTAAATATGTGCCAGCAAGCTATGGAGATACTGTGTGTATACACACGTATACATACACATACGTTGTGTATGTATGTATGTATCGGTGTGTGTATATATGCATATATCTCTGTGTGTATATATGTGTACATATCACATATATGTGTTGGAAATCATCATCTCTGAGGGAAGGCTCTAGACTGAAAAATGTCAGGAAATTCTTCTTGTAGAAAGTGGAACTTTTGTTGGGGCCTGAAGGAAGCCAGGGAAACCAGGAGTTATAGCTGAGAGACTTCCAGGCAGGTGGGGCAGCCAGTGAGAAGGCACATAATTAGGAGGTAGAGTGTCTTCTGTAAGGAACAGCAAGGAGATCAGTATCATTGGCTCAGAGTTCATGGAAGGGAAGAAGGTAAATGAAGATTAGAAAGGAAGGAATGGAGCTCTTTAAAAGACCCTTAAAAGCTAGTGTGTTTTATATTTGATCCTGGAAGGTAACAAGGATCCACCAGATTTTAGTGAATTGGATTTCATTGGGGCAGGGGATATCATGGTCAGACATGCAATTTAGGAAGATCAAGCTGATAACTGAGTAGAAGATGGACTGGAGTGGGGATTGGCTTGAGGCAGAAAGACCAAACTAAAGACTGATTATTTATTCAAGTTAGGAAACAGGCCAACCAACTGACATACAACTTCATTATTATTAACTCAATATAGAGCTTTAATGAGAGTGAAAGACAACAAATAGATACCCTCCAGACTACTAAACAGATCGAGAAGAAGGCACCAGAAGTCTGGGTGGATGCTTCTGGAGGCTGCATAGGAGAACATGGAGAAAAGAAGCTCCTAGGACGGGAAAGTGTGGTTGGATTCCTATCTGGGCTGACCCAGAGACAGAGACAGAGAGACAGATACACCCAAGACATCATTAGCATCATAGAGACACTGAAGAATGAAGCCCATATTCTGAAGTTCAAAGCCATCATCCCAGGGCTTGCCCTGGTCTTCTAGTCTTGAAGAAGGGGATCAGCTTCTGAAGTCTTGGGCTCTGGACACACACACATGTATGTATATGTGTATTTAAATGTACACACATACACATATCTATAGGTACATGAAGGCATATGAGTATACATAGGTGTGTATATGATATGCATATACATGACACATGTGTCTATGTATATTGATAGATTTCTATCTATATTTGTATGTAAATATAAATATATATATCATGTATTATACAGTATTACATTTTTAATGTTATATAATAATAATAGACACATAAAGATTTCTCATATATATGCACATCAATTCATATATACATATACACAATACACACACATATAGAAAAATATATATTATTTAAAATGTTTCCATACATCATGTATACATACATACATACATACATATTAAAATACACAGATACCTACATAGTCACATATGTGTATATCCACACATATGTATATATATATATATATATATATATATATATATATATATATATATATATATAGTCTACCTGTGAGATCTATGGGGAGGGGAAAAGTTCATGACCAAACAAGAAAGAGAAAGCTTTGCAAGATATAAAATAGATCATTTTGATTATATTAAATCAAAAGGCTTTTGTACAAACCAAACCAATACAACCAAGATTTGAAGGAAAGCAGAAAACTGGGAAACAATCTTTATAGTGAGTGTCTTTGATAAAGGCCTCATTTCTCAACAATATGGAGAACTGAGCCAAATTTGTAAGGGTACAAGCCATTCCCCAATTGATAAATGGTTAAAGGATATGAATAGTCAGTTTTCAGATGAACAAATCAAAGCTATCACAAAGGAAAATGCTATTCATGTCCAGATAAAGAACTGGTAGACTCTGAATGCAAATCAAAGGATTTTTTTATTTAATTTATTCCTTCTTGTGTTTTTTAAGTTGATTTCTTCTTTCACAACTGTGATGAATATGGAAATACATTTAGCATGATAGCACATGTATAAGCTGAATCAAACTGCCTACCATCTTCAGAAGAGGGGAGAGGAGGGAGGGAGAGAGAAAAATTTGGAACTCAAAATCTTCGGAAAAATTGTCTTGGCATGTAATTGGGAAAATCCTATTAAAAATAAATATATAATATAATTATCATGTAAATTTCTCTATCCCCCTTTTTCCCCACTCCCAGAGATGGCTACCATCAGAAACAAATATGTATCTATGTAAATGTATGTATGTGACTATTTTATGTTTAAATATGAACATACATTTTTGTATGTATACACATATGCATATATACAAAATATTTACATTTTAACGTGTAAATATGTAAAATCCTTCATCACTTTTTTCTCTGGATGCAGATAGCATCTTCCTTCATATGCCCTTTGTAGTTAATTTGAGTATTTATAGTAGTCAAAATTACTTGATTGTTCAAAGTTGTTCTTAAAACCACATTGGTTAAAACAACTAAGGTGATTCTTTTTTTTCTTAAACCTTCTTTAAGGATCTACTCACATCCCATCTTATGCAGTAAGACTCCCCCAGCTGCTACTCCCTTCCTTTCTCAGTTTACCTTCCATCTACTCTGTTAGGCATCTCACATATACCTAGTTCTTTTCCTGTGGTCTTCTTCATTAGAATGTGAGCTCTTTGAGAGCAAGGGCCTGGGTTCTTTGGGCCTTTGTTTGTATTACCAGTGCTTAGTGCAGTATCTAGTCCACAGTCAGTAGTTAATAAATTTGTTCTTGCTCTTGTTCACTTGTTTCAGTCATGTCTGACTCTTCATGACCCCATTTGGAGTTTTCTTGGCAAAGATACTGGAGTGGTTTGCATTTCCTACTCCAGATAAGGCAACTGAGGCAAACAGGGTAAATGACTTGCCTAGGGTCACCCAGACAGTAAGTGTCTGAGGTCAGATTTAAACTCAGGGAGATTAATCTTCCTGACTCCAGGCCTGGTGCTCTATCCACTGCAGCGCCACCTAGCTGCCCCCCATGTATAAACTACTAAGCCATATGTGAAGGATCCTAGCTTCTGACTAGTTCTAATGAAGATATTCTGTGACATTTTGTTGACCTTCTTCGCTATGTATTATAGATCAGGAGTACAATGATAAAGGCAGCATGTAATTTGCTAAAACCCTTTTCACTTAACAATATTTATTGAGGACCTACATGAAATCCACTAGTGTATTTGTTTTTCTATTATGTTTCATCCCCCTCTGCTCAAAAGTTTGGAGAAGTCTGACTGCTTTTCATTTCCTAGGTTTTGACATATCTTGCAAGCTCATTTTACAAGCTTTTTCCAGTGTAGAGTTGATGTGGTGTAATTTTTGGTTTTCTGTGTAGCACAGAAAGACATCAGATTAAATGACCATTTTCTTTTGAGCTCAAGCATAGTGAAATTGAATTTTTTCCCCTAAGTATTTATTTTTTATCATTTGTCAATGAACTGTTTTTATTTTTTTGCTTCCAGAGGAAAATTTCAGGAGATTACCCCTCTTTCAAGCAATTCAATTTGAAGAAATATTTATTGTTTTTGTGCCATTTCCAGTTCTTTGTGACCCCATTTGGGGTTTGCTTGGCAAAGATACTGGAGTGGTATGTCATTTCCTTCTCCAGCTCATTTTACAGATGAGGAACTGAGGCAAAGGTGGTTAAATTACTTGCCCAAGGTCATGTAGCTAATAAGTGTTGAGGATGGATTTGAATTTATGTTCTCCTGACTCCAGATCCAGTGCTTTATTCACTATAGTGCCACCTCGCAGCCCTGGGCAAGTAGGGCTTGCTAGTGCTAGCCATCGTGCTGTGAACCATAGACACAAAGCCAGAAGTGAAACAATTCTTACCCTCAAGAAATTTGCATTCTTACAGGTGAAACAACACACCAGTATTAATGCTACCTTAATAAAAAACAAAACAAAACAAAAACTATGTGCAGTTATCCCTACCACATCATGGGTTTGGGGGCAAGATGCCCCAGGATCTGAAAAATCTATTTAAAAATTTTTGGCCCTCCTTTCCTACCAAAGAAGAAGTTTGGATTTTTCTTTTATTGGGTGTTTACTAAAATATATATTTTATGTATTTCTGAGTTTCTAAACTTTTTCTGGTCATATATTGACTTTTTCTTGTCATCTGCAACTTCCACAGAACTCCCCCAAAATTCCCATGTAATTTCTTATGCCTACCTGCAATATGTTGAAACCTCCATATATTAGAGGTCACAGGGTGGAAGGGACAATGGTATACAGATTAGATGCTGAGCAAATTTGTTGGATGATAGGGAGCACTGACCATTGGGGCAGGGTCAGGAAAGGTCTCTTGTAAGAGGAGGCACTATAGGTGAATGAGCCTTGGAAAGAGGAGCTAGGGTTTACAAATAGAGGTGAAAAAAAAGCATATGGAAGCCATGGCTTAGTCTGTGTAAAAGCAAAGAGGAGATGAAGGAGAAGATGAAAAGTTCAATACCAGACAAGGGATAGAGAGGATCACAGGTGATAAAATGAATAATTTTCATAAAGCTTTTCTATAAGCAAATCTAATAAAGCTAACATTAAAAAGGAAGCAATTAACTGGGGAGGGGGGGATTTCTATCAAGGTTCTCAAAGAAAGATCTCACTTCCAAGCTATTTAAGGAACTGATTCAAATTACAACAATGATAACAACATTAACAAATGCAATTACCCAGTTGATAATTATCCAAAGATATGAACAAATAATTCTTAAGGGGAAAAAGTAGTTTGTCTATACCCATATTAAAATTTGTTCTAAATCACTAGTAATTGGAGAAATGGAAATAAAAGCAAATCAGTTCCATTTCATAACCATGAAATTGACAAAGATGAGAAAAAAGGAAAATAATGAATGTTAGAGGAACTCTGGGAAAACAGGTAAGTTGAAGCACTATGAATGCACTTGAGAATGGTTCTGGAAAGCAACAATTCTGGAAAGCAATTTGGAATCATGTAAAAAGTTACTGAACAGTATGTGTCCCTAGACCTAGTTATACCACTGATAGGGCTATACTCAATAAAGGCAAAGAAAGAGGAAAAGGTCTTTTATGTACAAAAATATTTATAGCAACTCTCAATGGTAGCAAGACACTAGAAACTGTGTCCAACAACTGAGGAATGGGTGAAAAAGTTGTGGTATATGAATGTGACAAAGTATCGTTATGCTGTAAAAAATGAGAAAAGTGATGACAAAAAAAGAAAAGAAAACAAGGAAAGACTTAAATGAACTGATTAAGAATAAAGTGAGAAGGACCAGGAGAATAATTTATATAATAACAAAAGTGTGAAAAACAATAATTGAAAGCTTTGGGAACTGTGAGCAATGTGATGACCATTTATGATTCCAGAAGACCAATAAAGAAACATGTTATTCATGAGAGAGAAATGATAGATTTATGGGGGAGCAGAATGAGATATATACATACACACATATACATATATGCATACATGAATATATGTGTGTATATCAGATAGATAGATAGATAGATAGATAGATAGATAGATAGATAGATAGATAGATAGATAGATAGACATACACATACAACACATTTGCCCATTGGAAGAATTTATTTAGAACTAGGAATATTTGTTAAAATATTTTTCTTTGGAACATCAAAATAGTGAGGTGGAGTCAAGATGGTGGTGTAGACATAAGAAAACTCCATGTGCTCCCCCCATAACCACCTTAAAAACCTACAAAAAATGACTCTAAACAAACTTTAGGGCTACAGAACCCACAAAGTGACAGAGAGAAACAAATTTCCTGCTAAGGGAAGCCTGGCAGGCTGACAGGAAGGGTTCATCACTGCACGCTGGGAGCAGAGTCCAGCCCTGTGTGAGCTGGATTTTAGCCTCAGGGAGGCCTGACCAGCTGCAGCTGGATGGACTTCAGGAGAGTGGATCACCAGCAGCTGTGGCAGTGTCCAGAATTATCAACTCATAAATGGCAAAGACAAAGTGAGAGATCAGTGTGGACTTTGGGAACAGGGAGTCTGGGGGTGTGGTCCAGCCCCTGCCCCCAGAGGGATGAGCAGACCAAGGTATGGTGGCCATTGCCACATGACTACTTCAAAACTCCTGGTTTGCAGATTATAGGGGGACCAAGAGACCAAGAGGCATAATCGCTCTTGCTTTAACCTGCTTGGATTTGGATTGTTATCTAGGGTGAAGGTCCTGGGGTGGGTGACCAGGTGCCAGAGCCAGTGCAGGCTTCAGAGAGGGCACCCAACTAATAGCTCTGGCAGCTGCAAAAACCCCAGTAATTTGGGACAAAGTTCTTCTCTCTGGAAGTAGAGCTCTACTGTGGCAAAAAGCTCAAAAGTCAAGTAATTGAATGGCAACATGAGCAAATGAGGGAAACAAGGAAAGTACAGTAATCTGACTTTGGACTCTGTTTTTGGGGACAAAAAGGATAGGGGCATGAAACAGGAGGAAGACAGTGAAGTCAGAACTTCTGCACCAGAAGCTTCCAAGAAAAGAATAAGCTGGTTAAAGGCCATAGAGGAACTTAAGAAGGATTTTGAAAACCAAATAAGAGAAGTTGAGGAAAATTGGGATGAAACATGAGAATGATACAAGAAAATCATGAAAAGAGAGTCAACAACCTGAGTGAAGAAAACCACACCTTAAAAAATAGACTAACTCAAATGGCAAAAGAGGCTCAAAAAGCCAATAAGGAGAAGCATGCCTTAAAAACCTGAATTTGCCAGATGGAAAAAGAATCTCAAAAGCTCACAGAAGAGAATCATTCCTTCAGAATTAGATTGAAGCAAATGAAAGCTAGTGACTTCATGAGAAATCAAGATACTATTAAACAGATCCAAACATACGATAAAAATAGAAGGCAATGTGAAATAGCTCATTGGAAAAACCACTGACCTGGACAATAGGTCCAGGAGAGATAATTTTAAAATTGTTTGACTACCTGAAAGCCATGATCAAAAAAAGAACCCAGAAATCATCCTTCATGAAATTCTCAAGGAAAATTGCCCCGACTTTTTAGGACCAGAGGGCAAAATTGATGTTGAAAGAATCCACTGATCACCTCCTGAAAAAGATCCCAAAAAGAAAACCCCTAGGAATATTATAGCCAGGTTCCAGAGTTCCCAGATCAAGGAGAAATTATTACAAGCAGCCAAAAGGAAACAATTTGAATATCGTGGAAACACAATCATGATAACACAGGATCTGGCAGCTTCTATATTGAAGGATCAAAGGGCTTGGAGTATGATATTCCAGAGGTCAAAGGAGCTGGGATTCAAACCAAGAGTCACCTACCCAGCAAAACTGAGTATCATTTTTCAGGGGAAAATATGGTCATTCAATAAAATAGAAGACTTTCAAGCATTCTTGATGAAAAAACCAGAGTTGAATAGAAAATTTGACATTCAGATACAAGAAGCAAGAGAAGCATGAGAAGGTAAACAGGGAAAAGAAATCATAAGGAACTTAACAAAGTTGAAGTATTTACAATCCTACATGGAAAAATGATAATTGTAACTTATTAAACTTTTCTCAGTATGAGAATAGTTTAAGGTAATATAAATGTGTGTGTGTGTGTGTGTATAGGAGGGTATATGGGCATATGAATATGTATGCTAGTGTTTGTATATATGTATACAGGTATGCATAGATAGAGGGCACAGGACCAATTGAATAGGAAGAGATGATAATTAAAAGGTGAAATTGAGAGGTGAACAGGAATATAATGAGAGGATATGGGGAGAGACAGAATGGGGTAAATTGTTTCATATAGAAGAAGCAAGGGAAAACTGTTAGAATGGACGGGAAGAGCAGGAAGGCAAAAGGGAATGAGTCAACCTTACTCATTGAATTTGGCTTAGGGAGGGTATGACATACACACTAAATAGGTTATCTCACTCTACAGGAGAATAGGGGGGAAGGGGATGAGAGGGGGGATGATGAAGGGGAGGGCAGGTTAGGGGGAGGGAAGTTAGAAGCACACACTTTTGAAAAGGGACAGTGTCAAAGTAGAGAATAGAACAAGTGGGGGTCTGGATAGGATGGAGGGAAATATAGTCAGTCTTTCACAATATATCCACTATGGAAATGTTTTGCATAGCTACACATGTACAACCTATATTGAATAGCATATCTTCCCAGTGAGGGTGGGTGATGAGGGAGGAAGGGAAAGAATCTGGATTTTAAAGTTTTTAAATCAAATATTTAATAAATATATTATTATTTTTTACATGCAACTGGGAAATAAGATATACAGGCACTGGCGTATAGAGATCCATCTTGACCTACCAGAAAGTTGGAGGGGAGATGGGGCAGGATATAGAAGAGAGCAGATTGGGAGAGTGGGTATACATTGGGATCACTGTTTTGAGGTGGTGGGTAGGGGAAAGGCAGGGAGAAAATTTGTAACTCAAAATCTTGTGGAAATGAATAATGTAAACTAAAAATAAACAAAAAATTTAATTAAGAATAATTTTTTTGTTGTTTTTCTATTTTTTTCCAGTGGGGTGGGAGAAGAGAGAGGGAGAGAAAATAGATTTATATTCATTTAAAAAATAGAGATGATGGTATCTTACAGTTGTTCATTATTATTATTAGTTTGGCTTAACTTTATTTTGTTAAAGGACATCTCTCACAAATTAAGAATAATCTGTAAATATATTGATGTATAAGTTATAATGTAAAAACAAAACATAAATAAAAGTGCAAGTGCCCAAAAGCCATAAGAAGAAATCTCTATAGCACATTAAACAAGGTATAATGGGTGTTTGATCAACACTAGTGACTTGAAATAATGTGCAAATGGGGAATTTTCTCCCAATGAGAAACTGTTTAAAATAAGAAAGGCAGTTCAAAAAATGGATACAAAATCAGCTTCAGAAACAGGAAGTGGGTCCGAATTTCATTTTCCTTCATAAAACTGTGAGACCTGGAGCAAGTTACAATCTCTTAGTGGCTCTGGTAAATACTCTAAGAGGATAAATTGCAGAGAAGTTGCCACCTTTGCTTTAGTAGAAGGATTTCCTTCTTGGGAGTATCCTATGATTTTGACAACTCAATACTAGTCCCTATCCCTGTCCCTAATGTTACCCTATTTCCTCTATAAATACAATAATTCTCTTTCTCTTCCTACCACTCATTTTAATTCTTGTATATGATGTTGTATCTAGTACCTCCATGCTCTTGCACAATGGTACCCTCAAACTTGGAATGCCTCCTTTCTCCTTTCTGATTGGTAGAATCACCTACTTCCTTCAAACCACAAGTCAGATGCTTCTTCCTATCCTCAATCTTTCCCAATATTCCAGTTATTAGCTTTCTTTTCTTCTACAAATTACTTTTATGTACATTTTGTATTTTGAGATCACAGGTTTAGAGCTGGAAGGGTCTTAGATATTGAATCCAATTTCTTCATTTTTATGTAAGAGAGGTTAAGTGACTTTTCTGGGGTCACACAGCTACTTGGTGTCTTAGCTGGAATTGGAATCCGGGTCTTTCTGACTGAAAAAATCTAGGGTTCTATCTTTAATACATGACTTACGTAAAAGTTATATCCCTATCAGAAGATCACAAGCCCTTTGAGGGCAGAGGCTACCTAGTTTTAAAATGTTCATCTTTAGTGCCCAACAAAGTTTCACACACACACACACACACACAAACACACACATACTCACACTTACTGTATAAGACATACATTTAATAAAATTTTGCTAAGTTGAATTGAAGAGAAATTTACAGATACCTACAATGACATTAGAAAATCATTTGGTTAAGAAGCAATAATAAAGGGGCAGCCAGGTAGCACAGTGAGTAAGAGCACCGGCTCCAGTGTAAGGATGACCTGGAGATCGAATCCAGGCTCAAACACTTAGCATCCACCCAGAAACACCTGGCCATGTAACCTTGAGCAAGTTACTTAACCCCAATTGCTTAGGGGGGGCCAGGTGGTTCAGTGAGTGGCCCAGTGTCAGGATGACCTGGGGATCAAGTCCGGGCTCAGATACTTAGCACCACACCCAGAAATAATTGGCCGTGTAACCTTGAGCAAGTTACTTAACCCCAATTGCTTTAAAAAAAAAAAAGCCATAATAAAAAAGCCACCCTTAAGAAAAATACAGATTGTAATAAATATTGCAACTGTTATTCATCTTTGCTTAAAAATATTCCTGAAAGGTGCACCAAGAGAACTGCAGGTTGCCAGGCTCTTGGACCTTCAAGTAGAGTCCCTTGGAGGTTTCAGATAAAAATGGAAATTCTAAAATGAGAGGAACATTTGTATGGTATCTTAATACTCAAGCTGACTGGCTCTAATTGCAAGCAACTGAAAGTGACTAAATGTATTACCTAAAGAAGTACATGAGGAAAGATACCAGAGATGGAAACTGGATGAATTAAGAGTGAATTAGAATGTTTCCAGGAGAATTAAGAATTGTGTTAATAAAGACAGTTTGAAAGCTTATACTTAAAAGCTCACAGCTAAGAAAACACTCCCTAAGTGAAGTATGAACAATAGAAGCATGAAAGAACTATTTTGGGAAGACCTTTAGTTGATAAAACTTCAAGGTCCCAGTGCTGATATGTCAAGACTGTCTTGTTTCTAAACCTGAGTGGGAAAAGCTTTTAGTGGGAAGGAAAGAAATAGAACAAAACTTCAAATCTCCATATTTCCATTCATACAGGTACTTCCTCCATCAATGCAGATCCTAAGTTCACTGTTCTCTAGTAGCTATCTAGATGGCATGATGTATAGAGTGCTGGACAGAAAGTGAGGAAGACATGAATTCAAATTCTTCCTCAAACCCTACTAGTTGTGTGATCCTGGACAAGTTACTTAACTTCCCCCATCTCAGTTTTGTCCTCTGTAACATAAGAATGAGGATATCACCTTCCTCCCAGGGTCATTGTGAGGATAAAAGGAGATGATATTTGTAAGGTATAAGCCTTAAAGTGCTACATGAATTAGTTGTTGTTATCATTATCATCTGTTAAGAGATCTTTCATCTCCAGAACTCCCACCTTGTGGTCCTGCTGATTGGATTAGTGACCTCCCCTAGGATACCAGTTGTGTGACTCCAAAACCAGAAAGTGTGTCCCCAAGTCTGACTGATGTGTCCCCTGAAGCCTACTTTGGGTGGGTCCAAGCATGCTTCACTCAGCTCCCTGGGCACCATCTTGCTAGATGCCTTGCAAGTCCCCTCCCCTTTCAAGTCCTGGAAAAATAATGAAATTAGACATTGTCATTACTCCTAGAAAGGCTCAGAGGTACTTAGGTTACTTAAACAATTAAGATGACAATGCCAGGGGATCGCAGAGCATGGAGGTAGGGTAGATGACCAAAACTGGAGGACCATGGAAGACAACAACAAGGCAGATGTTTAAGCTTAGTCCTCTTCCATTTGATCAGAGAAAAAGGAGTTGTTGGCTACCACTTCATTCAAACTTTTGACCAGGCAAGCAGGCTAGGTAAGGGGTGAACCACCTCCCAGTGGTTATGTTCTTTCTGCCCAACCATTCCAAGGAGGTTTTGGGATAATCCAACTATGGGGGGAGACCAAGGGGATCAGTCCACCTTCTGCTACTACTGCTGGTAACAAAACATAGTTACCAGCTTTCAAGATTTCAAGGGAGGAGAGGGCACTGACAACTAAAGGGACCAGGAAGTTTTCATGGAGGTGGTGGTACTTACTTAAATTGTGCTTTGAAGGATGTTTGGGCTTCTTTGAGGCAGAAATGAAGAGGAACATCTATGAGGCAGAAATGAAGAGGAACATCTTTATAGATATGCATGATTATAAATATGCATGATTTTACAAAGGAGCCAGTTTTTGAAGGGAGTTAGAAGAGATAAGGAAGTGCAGTGTAGAGAGCTTTTTTCTAAGCAGTTGATTCTGAAAGGATGAATTGTAGATTTTTATCAGAAGGAACCTTTACATGTCATCTACTTTAATTCCTTATTCACGCCCAGGGTTGGGTCCTCCAAAAGGTAGCTATTCTCATAGGCTCAATGAATAATTTGAGGCAAACTTCTAAAAAATATGGCTCATGGGATCAGCTAGATGATGCAGTGAATAGAGCACCATCCCTGGAGTCAGGAGGACCTGAGTTCAAATATGTACTCAGACACTTAACACAAAACTAGCCGTGTGACTTTGGGCAAGTCACTTAATCCCAACTGCCCTACCTTCCCCCCTCCAAAAAAAAAATATGGCTCATGGACTCCAACTGATGAACTTATTTTTAGTATTTATCTACTAGATACAATGAGCTCACAACAAAGGCATTTACTAAAATGACATAGTAAGACCAATGGTACAATACATTTCTCGCATACTCTCCCCAAAATACAAAAAACATAATTTCAAAGATTGAGCACAAACCTAGAACATATTGGGAATGAGGAACACATTTGGCCAGAGCAACTTATGTGTCTGGCACCCCAGAATCCCAACATCTTTGTTACCCTCATGGAGTCTTGACTCCCTTCTCTTATGGGAATACTGGTTTAAGCAAATTTTGGCCCACTTTTGGAAGAGCTCATCCCTAGGATGGGACTACCATGCTGGGAACTCCAGGAGGGAATAACAGAAAAGTACAGGCATTGGAACTAGAGTATAGGATGATGAAGAAGGAGTTATTTGCTCAAAATGGACTAAGCAAAGGCTCTCCTTTGAGACCCAAGGTACGAAATCAGAGTAGGGTCAAGAACAAACGAAGTTTGATTCTATAACCTGAAATTGATTGTGGTGTACTGCAAAGAATGCCGGCTCTGGGATCTAAGGACCAGAGTTCAAAGGTTACCTCTGCCAGTTAATATATACCAGACCCTGGGTAAGTCACATTAAGTCTCTGTGTCTTTGTTTCCTTATCAATAAAATTAGGTGGTTGAACTACATGACTTTTAAGTTACTTTCTACTTTTAATTCTAAGATGCTATGAGTTCTATGAGTTTGTTCTCTTCCTTATGAATGAAGTAAAAAAAATATTAAGCACTTACCTCCTGTGTGCCATGCATTATATTAAATGTTAGAGATACAAATAGATAAGTGAAATAATCCCTGCCCCCATAATCTAATGGGAGACACAACATATATGGTTCTTCTGCAAGGCAGATGGAAAGGTCCAGTGGTTCTTAATTTATCTTCCTTAGTGTCATTTCCAGATAAAACCATATTTTTTTTCTAGTGCTGAACCATTTCACAGTGCTAGGGTTCTTGGTAGTGAGAATTTTCTTTTCTGGATCTTCAATAGCTGTCATTTCTGAGGATGCCTGCAGAAACAGTTCTTGGGGAACAGCTCCACAGGCTTCATTTCCATAGACAATGACTTTAGTAGCCCATGTGGGAGCAAGGCTGTTTTGGGGGGGGTATTATTATTTCTGGGGTCTTGGGATTACCTGCTTCTTTGTGGTAGTTGATTAACGATTAATGTTGGAGGTGGTTGAAATGGCAACTCCCTTCTCAATAGAGCTTGCTTGTCCTAATGATGGTGACTTGGGTCATTCTGGAAGCAGGACCACTGGTATAGAAAGCACTGTCATTCCCAGAGCTCTGTGACTCTGGGTGCCAGACTGTTCTTATGAGGGTTAAAGGGGAGATGGTAGTCAAGGTGACATCAGTGGTTTGAAGAGCAAGGAACATGCTTCCTCCTGTCTCTTTAGCCAGGGACTTATTTGCCCAGGTAGTGGCAGCTGATTGGCATTTGGTGGCAGTCAGGATGATGCTCCCTTTTCCCCCTTTGGGTGATGGCTTGGGGGAAGGGGCAACTGGAAGCAGGACCAGTAGACTGTATGGTGCTACTATTCAGCAGGCTTCTGGGCTTACCTGCCTTCAGTAGTAGTTGCCTAAGGTGGTGGTGGTGGTGATGGTATGCTTCTTCTCCACAAAATTTGCTTTCCTTGGTAATATCTTCAGGGCCAGACTGGAAGTAAGACAGGTGGTCTGTGGATCCTGGGGCCCTTGAGACTTATGTCCTAGGCTATAGCCCAAGGGAGTTCAAGGGCACAGGATCTAGTCTGAATTAGTTCCTAGAGTAGAGGAATGTACAAGAGAGTGTTAAACAGTCCCATCTGGGAGTAGGTAGCCTCCTCATGGTAGTTTAACATTAAAAAACAAAGCTCAACAACAAAAACCAAAACAAAACACACACTGTAGTTCAAAACCTAGCTAAGTCTGCATTCTGTCATGGATGCTTAGTATCTGTGTGACCTTGAGCCGATGCCTTGCCATCACTATATTTTCATTCTGTCGTTTGTAAAACAGGGGTGCCGGTATTTTCCTTCTCACGATGTGGTTAGGAAGGTGCTTTGAAAACTTCACAGTGCTGTAGTTAGTTATTAGTCTTAACATAGTTGCAAGGGGACTGGAATCAAACTTCTTTTTGGCTCAGCCAGAGGTTACGTTAAGAATGGGTGAAAACTTATTCTTTCCAGAATAAGATCATTCCTTGGTACAAAGAATTTACAAAGCTCTTCAGTGCTATTATTTCTATCATTACATACAGAATACCCAGAAGAGAAGAGAAAGGGACTGAGGAAAGCATCTGCCTCAAGCAGTCACTGGGAGAGATTACATGGAAATTGATTGGGATCTCTGTTTAGCAGAGATAGTCTCTGGGGAGGGTCATTTTTCAAGAGACTACTTTTCTCAGATACTGGAATGAATTATCCCTCTCTATCAAGGGTTCTTATTCATTTCAGGATAATGTGTGAACTTAGATGGGAGAAAAAGAATCTTTATTTTCAATGCAATTGATTTCCTTTATAATTCTGTGTATTTTAGTTTTCACATTTAAAATCATTCTGAGAAAGTGTCCCTAATTTTCAGGAGGCTGCTATGTGGTCCCTGACAGAGAAAAAGGTTGAGAACCCCTACTTTAAATCCAAAGAACTTTTTTCATTTAGTAAATAGGAAATGACCCCACTGATCCTTCTCCTAACCCTGTTACTATAAGCAGATGACCTTCACTTTGAAGACAAAACTCCCCTTGTGTATTCATTCAGACAACTGACAATCCTAGAAGATGAGGATGGCAGGACACTTAATGGGTTCTAATATGTACCATGCACTTGTTTGTTGCCAAAGTAGTGATTTAAGTCAATGGAAGACTCCAAATGAACATGACAAAGGCAGGATTGGGGGATTTGCTTTTTCAGCTTTTTTTATGGATGGTTCCAAATATAGCCTGAACATTCACATTCGTGTTTCCTGGAGAAGGAGGACGTGATGCGATTTCCCTATAAATACTCCTCAAAGTAAAAGACTGGAATTTGAGACTTGTCTTATTCTTTTCCTCTTCCTTTTATGGAGCTGCCCATTTCTGCTGAGTAGCAAAGAATCATATCTGAGAAAAAAGAAAGACAGCTTGGCTTTTAATCTAATTGGATGTGGCAGAGAGACAGACAGAGAGAGAGAGAGAGAGAGAGAGAGAGAGAGAGAGAGAGAGAGAGAGAGAGAGAGAGAGAGGAAGAGGGTAGGAAAAATAATGGCCTGTTGAACCAGCTTTTTTCCAAGAAAATTATGGGACAACTTAAATAAGAAGACATGATCTTTTGTCTAAGACAGAAAAACGTGGAGACAACTGTCTTCTGGGCATTTGCTGAACTTCAGAAAGTGCCATTTTAGTTTACTAAAACAAGTCTATTCTTTTTATCACAACATTTGTAAACTCAATATATTCAGATGTATTTTGTATTTATATGTAATATTGCTAAATATATATAGTGAACTCAATTCAGCAAGTATTTATTAAATAACTACTACATGCCAGGTACTATGTTAGAGTGAGGTTGCAAAGACAAAAATGAGAACAGTCCCTGCCCTTGAGGAACTACCACTCTATTGGGGGCACCCAACATATATGAAGGTTAAGTATTATAGTACAAAGAAAATTGAGGAGGGTGAGAAAACAGGTTTGACAAAGGAGTGACTGACATTTGTAACTACATTTTACATGCATTTCTTCCATTGATCCTCACCACAACCCTGTAGGGTAGGTATGTGGAGTACCATTATGATCTCACTTTTACAGATGAAGAAACTGATGCACAGAGACATTAACTGACTTACATATGATCACACAGCTAGTAAATGGTACAGTGAGTAGAGTCTAGACTTGGGAGTCTGCTTCTGATACTTATTAGTTGTGAGAATCTAGGTGAGTCACTTTCCTTATTTGTACAAAGGGGATGATCATAGCACCTCCCTCCCAAGGTTGTTGTGAGGATAAAATGAGATAATATTTGTAAAGTGCTTTCAAGCCTTAAAGCACTATATAAAAGTCAGCTGCTGTTCCTCCTACTACCACCACCACTGCCACTTACTACTAGTATCACCACCACCCTTAGAATCACTACTACAAATTCCTAGAGCCATGCATAGTGTCTGGTACTTAGTCAGTACTTAATATGTTTGTTGATTGAATAGATTAGAAACAGGGAGAGAAAGAGTCACCACTCTGTGCAGGAAGGGCTTTAATATACACTTAAATAAGATAAGATGATTTAAAAGAAATAAAAATGACCCTAATTCTTCCTTGGCAATCTGGCAACTGCAGATCTGATGCTTCAGTGGCCAAATTAAGTGAAGAACTAATCAGTTTTTGGAGGTAGTAGATAGAGTAAAAGCCATGTAAAACTGGAAAAGAAAGCTTGTATAGTTAGGGGATTATGTGTAACATGTCTTGCTATGAAATGATTCCTAACCTAAATTAGGGAGGGATATGCTAATTTACAAGAGAAATGGAAATAGTTGAAAAATGAAAAAGATTTTAAAACAAGAGTTAGAGTATTCTAGGCAAAACTCTAGGAGTGCTTCCTGAGGCTAACGTTGAGAGGAAAAATCGCATGCAACCTCAGCCAAGACTCTGCTGGACTCGAGGGAGAGAAATCTCTAAAGTGACAATTGCATTGAAAGATGTTCTGGAAGAAAGTAGCCACTAAACGGTCATAAAAGAAAGCAAGAAGGCAGCAATAAACCCTAAGTACCCAGTGAAGTCGGCCACAACCTGCTGGAATGTCCTCCTTATCCAATATATTTTTTAAAAAGGGTATGAATCATGGTAATTGTGGAGAAAAACAAATGTTTTGAAAATAGAATCAAAAATATTTGGTAACTAATGGAAGAGGAGGAAGAAATGAAGATCATACAATGTTGTAAACCAGAATGACTGAAAAATATCGATGCCCTCACAGAAACAGGAATCTTTAGAGAATTTGAGATGCTTTGGAATATTCAGATAGAAATGTCAGTATTGGTGGGCTAGAATTCAGGAGAGAGTTGCTCATCTTTCCTTTTTGAAGAGGACCAATGACATCACCAGTGACGGCTTGACTGGCTCATAAATTGGATTTAAGTGAGGCAGAATTGCACAAAATCACAATGAATGAAGTCTTCCTTTTTCCCGAGTCATCTAAGTGCAGTACCCAGACAAAATTTAGGATGTTTGGTGATGGTCTGGGATGCAGTGGATTTTCATGGTAGTTTCAATGCCTAACCCAAGCACTCCAGAGCACCCACTTCAGTCGTCTTCATGGCCA
>NW_027186458.1:1676588-1700981 GCF_028583685.1 Petaurus breviceps papuanus | reverse complement strand
TAGACATCCTCCTAACTTACTGATGGATTTAAGGCTTCTCAGTTACCCTCAACCTAATTTAGCCCTTGTATGGACACAGGTTATTAGGGTTTGGATGCTGTATGTGCTATGGCCTCTTGGAGTCACAGGGGAGAGTTGGGCAAAGCTGGGCCCCAAAGGTGGGTGAGCAGCCCTGAGAAGGGCTCAGCAAAGCCTCAATCCAGATTTTTGGTCCTCCCTGAGCACCCCACACACCCTAGGTCATAGTCAACGGCTGGATATAAACGTGTGGTAGTCATAAAGACAATTGAACTCACGGGGACTCTTGAGATCACTCAGGGTAGATTATAGACAGAGAGCAAAGAGAGGGGCCAGGATAGAGCTTGGAGGAGCAGTCATGTTGGGGGTGGGGGTGTGATGGGTCAAATGTTGAGGTGACATGGATAGAAGGAGACCCTGGAGAGAGCATCATCACATACACCAAGGAAAGAGAATGTACTCAGGAGAAGGTTTGGTTTTTTTTTTGGGGGGGTGGGGCGAATATGTCAGCAATTTCAGAGAAGTCAAGGAGGTGGTTGGGTGAGAAAGGGACATTGGATTTAAAAGTTAAGGGATCATCCCTAATGTTTGGAGAGAGCACTTACAATTAAGTAAAAACTGGATGTAGAGAAGCTGAGAAATGGCAATGAAAAAAATGACAACATTGAGTGTGGATGGCCCTTTGAAGAGTTGGACTGAGAAAGGGAGAAGAGAATTAAGATTTTAACATGAGAAAATAGCAGAGTGAAATTTTTTTTTAATTTCATTTCATTTTATCTTTTGTTTTGTTTTATTTCATTTTATGTTATTTTATTTTATTTTGGTATTGGGGACAGTGGCATGTTTGTAAGCAATAAGGAAAGAGCCTAGATAAGGTACGGAGAAATTGAAGACCAGAAGGTGAGAAGGGATGGAGGATTCAAGTTCCCAAAGTAAATGGAAAGAGTTGGGACCAAGAGCACTAGTCAAGCAGCTGCCCTTGGCTGGTGTTTTGTAAAGAAATGTTTACACGATTGCTTGGAATGCAGTATTTTGGGAGAGATTTTTGTCACCTCTACAATCTTTAATATTCCTTTTTTTTCTCTTTCTTCTCATTTCCCTGTCTCTCCATTTTTATCTTCCTTCTTTCTTGTCAACCTGTCCATTTGCCTCAATGCCTACCTGATTATCTATATACCTGCCTGTCTGCCAAGCGGCTTGCTTCCTTCCCTGTCTGCTTGTTTACCTGTCTGCAGGGCTGTTTTTATTTCACTTGACTTCTGGAACTCACAAAGCCCCAGTTTATATCCTTCCTCAGCAGGGCTCCCTCAGAGCAGCAAATTACGATATTTATAGTTTATTGTTGTCAGTAGGATTAAAAAGACAAAATAATAAGATGTCATGAATGTGTGAGATATGAGAATGATTTCAGCAGAACCATTTTCACAAGTTTCTGGGGGAAAATTAATGACTCCTCTTCCTTCCATGCTTTCCTTGTACATCTGCAGTGTAAGCAAATAGCACCAGGTCCTCTCTTCTCCTAGCTTTGCTTCAGAAATTCAAAAGGATCACGACCAAATGAAAATTATCCTGTCCTGGCGATGGATGGGGGAAGGGGGGGGGGGAAACAACTCTGAAATGTTGGGAATCACATCCTGGAATTTATAGAGTACAATATTCTGATAAGGAACAAGTGTGCTTGGACTTCTTTTTCAAGCATATATTCATGCCTAAGTTCTATAAAAAAGGATAATAGCTTGAATTCAGCAAAACACTGGAAATTTCACTTTTCCTTGAAGGGAACCACAATAATAATCTCTCTCTGTCTCTCTCTCTCTCTCTGTCTGTCTCTCTCTGTCTCTCTCTCTCTCTTTCTCTCTCTCTTTGTCTCTGTCTCTCTTTTTCTGTCTCTCTCTGTCTCTCTGTCTCTCTCTCTGTCTCTCTGTCTCTGTCTCTGTCTCTCTGTCTCCATCTCCCCTGTCTGTCTCTCCTCTCTCTTTTCTCTCTCTCCTTTACTCATGAAGTCTACAAGATTCGGTTTTACTTACAGGATTCTATTTTGCATTACTTTGTTTTTGTTTTTAGATTTGTCTGTGTTTTTCCTTTCTCACAATAATCTCAGAGCAGGAAGGCACCTCTCAATTTCATTGCATCCATTCCCCGCCGGAGTTGGAATATCTTCTACTATTACCCACAAGTGATCATCAAATTTCTACCTGAAGACTTGAATGAGGGGCAGTCCACTACTTCCCAAGGCAGCTCATTCCCCTTTCTGACATCTCTAATTGTGAGGCTGGTTTTCCTGACATTTCTTCTCAACCAAGTGATTCCCTTGGAATTCCACTTTCCCTTGAAGAGGTTATATTTCTACTTCTGTCCAAGTGGGTGAGTGTGTGTGATCTGGCTTGCAACTGAAATATCTGGAGAACCCTTGAAGGTGTTTCTGCAGATACTAAAATAGCTGTTGGAAAGACCGAGGACCTGCTAGTGTCTTCCCTTCTTCTGTTCCTTGAGACCTTGAAATAATGGGAAGGTTTCCACTACTTTTGTTTGGCTAAGCAGTCCTATGTGATGAAAGGGCTTGTTGAGCCAAAGCTGCTGAATACCCAATCAACTTCCCCTGAAGCAGCTGACTGTTTTTCAATAAAATGTCTCCACCAAGAATAAGCAGTAGATAACAATCTCATCCCATCTATGTAAATACTTATCTTGGGAAGAGTTGGGAACTCCTTTGCTCTGCAATAATCTACAAAGGACGTGTCCTTTCATTTTCTTTCTTGTAGAACCTTGGTTCTCAAAGTGTAGTCTGGGAGCCCCTGGACATTTCCAAGATGTTTTCAGGGGATCCTCAAGGTGAAAACTATTCCCTAATAATACCAACATATTTTAACTTTGAATACAGTAAATTTCAGTAGATATAATCTATATAAACAAAAGCTCTTTGGAGTCCTCAACAGTTTTTCAGGAGTGTAAGAAGGTTCAGAGATCACAAAGTTTGAGAAGCAAAAGATTGGGACCTCCTGCCTGCCAACAGAAGTATAGGGCATTCTCAGGTGAAGGTGAGTGGCTGGGCTGCAGAGTGCCCTAGCTGGATACCTCATGAAATAGGCCATAAAGATCAATTTCACTCAAGCTTAGTATGACCAGAATGAGCTCTTAGAGGGTCTTTATATTTGGTTTCAGGTTTGACTCTGCTTCCAGTGAGTCAGTGGCAGTCCCAAGGTTGTGGGAGGAACTGGAGGTGTTAATCGCCTTCACATGGGATCATGAAGCATCTCAAAGGAATCCAAGAGAAACTCAGATCAAAACAAATTTAGAACTGGAAGGGATTTCAGAGTCCATATAGTTCCGACCCCTTCTTTTATAGAGTAAACTGGGAATACAGGGAGATTAAATCATTCACCCCAAGCTCACACAGGCAGTAAGCATCAGAGGTAAAATGTCAGTCAGCCAGCTCCTTTGACAGAAGATCTAGCCCTTTCTCCCTACTGCATCAAGATGACCCCCTACTAATAATGAATGATGTAATAAGTGATGTCCAAGTATGGAGTCACAGGCTAGGTGAGATGGTATCATTTTAATGGGAGCCACATTTCCTCAGTATGGAATTTACCTGCAGAATCTGCATACTTTCTGAATGCTGATGTGCATTTCTGCTTTCCCACAGACACCCCATAAACATTTCAACCTATAATTAAGTGAGCAAAAGCCTTGGGTCACCTGGTCATTAAAGATATTTTAGAGGTCCTCAATTTAATTTCTTCCTTGTTAAGCATTTTTTTTTTACCTCAGAGCTCTGTCTCTAATCATCTCAGAGTTATGAGATCCTTCTGGTCATTCTGTGGCTAAACAGCTCTCTCTATCACATCCTTCTTTACAACATGACTAATGTTCAACATGAAGGTATTTGTACAACCTATATTTGATTATTTGTCACTATGGGGATATAGAGGGTGGACGAGAGAAAAGGGGAGAAAATTTGAAACTCAAGAGATGCTGGAACTGAATGTTGTAAACTAAAAGTAAATAAATACAATTTTAAAAATAGTCCAGTAAATTCCATTATCTAGTATCAACCAAACATACTGTCTCCAATGAAATACTTGGATTATTTTTGTTTCAACTTTCTTGTTCACAAGATAGTCAATAGTTTGCTGGGACACAGAAAGAGCAACTCAAAGGTAAAAATCTTTCTCTCATTCACCTAGTTAGTAAAACCTTTCTTCTTCAATCTCATGCATAGCTGAGTTTGAACCTTTCCAATGTGCTTATCATGTGACTGTGGACATTATAATTATCTCTGTAGGAATGTCTGACCTTCCTACTGAGTTATAAACTCCATGTGGTCAGGGCTCTGGATTTGCATTTTGTCTTGCCCTTAGCATAGGACTCTGTACACTATGATAAACCATTTAATAAAGACTTGATGCCAAAAAATAAAAGGAAATAAACCATCACTTGATTGTGTTGTTTCTTCTAGCTAACAGCCTTTCCTCTCTTTTCTTTTATGTCTTACCTTTCAATCCATTTCCTAATTTACTTTTGTGATAGGAATTCTACCACATTGTTATTTAAATTTTTCTCTTGAAGATCATGGATGCTTTTTTTTTCCTTTTTTTTTTAATTGCCAAAGTCCTTAGTCCTATCCTCAGTGATCATTCTCTTTCCTCTCTCTTGTATTTGACATAATTAATTACACCATAGGGCAACTAGGTGGCACAGAGGGCACTTAGGTATCCCAGTGCATACAGGAATGGCCTGGAGTCAAGAAAACTCATCTTTGTGAGTTCAAATCTGGCCTTAGACACTTACTAGCCATGTGGCCCTGTGCAAGTCACTTAACCCTGTTTGCCTCGTTTCCTCATCTGTAAAATGAACTGGAGAAGGAAATGTCAAACCACTCCAATATCTTTGCCAAGAAAACCCAAATGGGGTCATGACAAGTTGTACATGACAGAAAAATAACTCAAAAACAACAGCTACAATAACTATTCCATCCTTCCTAAAAGTAGTTCTTCCCTTATTTTCATGGCACAGCTCTTTACTAATTCTCCTACCTTGTAAAAGACTTCTTTATTGACTCCTGTCCCTTCTCTTGGCCCATAACTGTGGAATTTTTTAAAAGTATATAGTACTTATTTATTTTTAAATTTTATTCATTTATTATTTATTTATATTATTTATTATTAATTAATTTATTTACTCTGTGTATGCTTTATTCCCTAGAAAATTCATCCCCTCTTAATTCATCTGACAGGAAACCAATACGTGGTAAGTATAAATAATGGGGGATTGGCCAATGAGGCCTCTATGTAAGAGCATGTACAGAGTGCTTGGTTGGAGCAATGGTCATTTGGCCTTTGAAGCTCAGTAGAAATTCTAGGTGTGGATCTGGTTCGTTTGCTCACCATGTGGTGAATGAGAGCCTCTGATTGCTGTTTAGCTGGAATTAGGTGGGGCATTCAGAAGGCATGAATTCTTCAGTGCCTGGCGCTTCTCTTTTTTTTGACTCTTTGCTGCATGGGGGCACTTTAAGGAGAGAAGAGAGACAATGTATTTGAGGAAAGACCTCCTATCCTTCCTGTCTGTGGTCCATTAATAAAGGTTTTGGTTTTGCTGTTTAGTTTAGGTTTTTTTTTTTTCCTTTTCATTTTAGGTGAAGGCTATTAAAGGTGAAGACCCTGTAAGTTTTGAAAGGTCAGGAAAGTGAGCCACCAGGAGGTCCAAGAGTGAAGGCTGGCATCCAGCAGGTCCAGTTCTAGATCCCAAGAAAAGAGGCCTAACCTTTAGTACCCCACCCAGCCTTAGCTTTTTCATTAATGATGGTACATTAGGATGTGAATTTTGGGGTCCAATGCTGTGGAGAAACTGGGTGAAGTTTGAGCCTACTGAGGTGATATAGGGGATAGTCTGGCCCCCAAATATTGGAGGAGAGATATTGATACTTCTCTTCTTGCTATAACTTTGAAGTAAATAACTTTTTTACATAAACTTATTGGCATTAATGCTTAAATGGAACTAGGGTACTCATTCTTGGCAGTTGCCTGTGGGGTGAATAACACTAAGGTAGAGGTTCAAGCTTTTGGCATTAGAGCAAAACACCCACATTGTATCCCAGAACTGTGAGGGAGAGTTAATGCCAACCTTGCTCCGTGACAGGAAGACCAGAGAACTTGCCACCCATGTTTAGGATTACCAAATCGGGATCTAGAATTCTGCTCTGAGCTATCTCATAGAACCCCAGGAGCAGAGATCTAGAGCTGAAAGTGCTCTTAGAAGCCAAATTACATCTACTCCTTTTACATAGGAGGAAACTATGGAGGTGAAGTGTTGTGCCCAAGGTCTGACAGTTAGGAAGCATCAAAAGAAGGATTTGAACCCACATCTTCTGACTCTGAGGTTTCTGACTGAAACAACCGAGCCAGGCAGTGGACCTCCTGTCCCAATCTTCAACTGTTTGCTGATTGCTTCCTTTTGAAAGTTGCTCTAATTATCATATCAACAATAAAAGTAACTTGGCATTTCTAAAACCATCTTCTAAGTGACCGATGTAGTCTCCAAAGTCATAAACACTATGTTGACTTGGCGCTACACTCCCCACTTAAACCTAATTCATTTGCAAGTCATGGCATCACCTTCCTGATGTCATGGTCAGTCGTCTTCGAGGATGAAGGCCAAACAACAGCAAGAAACATTAAATCCGTATTTTATTAATTGGCTGATCTATCAGTAACCAAATGACAAGCATTTTCAAGGCCAATTATTTAAGAGATACTACCTTTGTGGCAGGCTATACTGTGCTGGGCACTGGGGATACAAATTCAAAAAAGGAAATAGTTCCTCTTCTTAATGAGCTTCTGTTCTAAAGGGAAGGATAACAATTATATGCAAAAAAATGTATGCATGTAATGAATTTATAACTGCATGCACATATACACATATGTATGTATATACATGCATTCATGTATGTGTGTATATTTCTATACTTGCATACATGTTATTCAGTCCATTTGGGGTTTTCTGGGCAAAGATACTGACTGGAGAAGTTCACCATTTTCTTCTCTAACTCGTTTTATAAATGAGGAAACTGAGGCAAACAAGGTTAAATGATTTGCCCATGGTTACATGACTGCATTTAAGGTCAAATTTGAACTCACAGAGTTGAGTCTTCCTGATTCCAAGCCCAGTCCTCTACCCTACAGACATGCAGAATAGTTAAAGATAAGATGGTTTTCTGTATATGTTGTAAAAGTGTAGAGGGCACTAAAAGTTGGGAAACTGGGAAAGGCTTCAAGCATATGTTGCCTGAACTACCTCTTAAAGGAAGAGATGAAGTAAGGAGAAATGCCAGACACAGGAAATGGTCAGTGCACAAGAACAGAAATGGGGCGTGTGGTGTCAGTGAGGGAAGGTCAGAGAGTAGTCCAGTCTTTGCGGTTGAAAGATATGGCAGGGACAGGGAAGTGCAATGAGGCTAGAAAGACTGAATGGGGATGGGGTTGGGCAGGACTTTAAAACCTAAGCAGAAGGGTTCACGCTTTATCCTAGAGTCAATGGGAAGAGGTTGAGTAGGTAGAAAAAATCTGTCACATGATCAGGTCTATGCTTAAGGAAAACTGCTCCCACTGAGGACTGGAGTGGTGAGAGAGGTGAGGTGGGGCATCAATTTGCAGGCCATTGTGAGAGTCTAGGGAAGAGGGGACCGGGGCCTGGAAGGTAAAACCACTTCTTGTTCATCCTTCATCCAATGACATCAAGGGTCATGTCTTGACTTGCTCATGAACTGGATTGAAGTGAGGCCATGTTGTGAAAGGTTTCAACATCATCTAGGGAATAGGCGATAAGCGCCTGTAATGGAAAGGCAATTATTTTAGAATTAGAGGCCCCAGGTTCAAATCCCAGCTCTATAGCTTAATAGTTTTGTCACCTAGGGAAGCCACTTCATCTCTGAAGGCCTCAGTTTCCTCATCAGAAATGATGGGGGATGGACTCAGTGACGTCTAGGTCCTTTCCAGCCCTAAATCCATATTATATTATTTTTTTGTTCATAGATTTTGTTCATTTTTTATTTTAATTACGAGTACTGGATTTGATATCAGGGGACCTGAGTCTATATCTTGCCACTGACTACTTGGGTGTTTTTAGGCCAGTCACTTAACCTTTCTAGCCCTCAGATTCCTTGTCTGTAAAGTGGTTTGGACTCAAGGGCCTCTAAGGTCCTTTGGACTCTAACTGTATGATCTTGTCATACTTTCTTTTTGAGGAGAGTGAGGGATAGACAACTGTCTACATGAATATGTTAAAGCATAAACATATTGTGAAGCAGAGAAGGAGCATTTTAGAGGTTTTTTTTTTAAATAATAATATCAAGTAACTGAGGGGAATTTGATTTAATGAAGCCTTTTGGAAGATACTGCACTGGCCCCAGCCTCTATGGATCCTGTGTTGCAGGGGCCGCTAAATTCTGAATGCTCTGATTCATTTCACAGGGTTGGCTTTGTGGTTTCCCTGACCTTTGTTATGATGTGTGTAATGATAGGTTTGCTTCTTATGGTTTTGTAACATCAAATGTCTTCCTTCTTGGGAATTAGAAAGCTTTACTTGTTAAGAGATACACACACACACACATACACACACAGAGCTGTATTAATTATTAAGGTCTTTCTTCCCTTGTTAGGATTTTTGGGAATTGGAATTTAAATCCTCTTCTCCTATAGAATCTGAAATCACCATCACATGGAGAAGCCCAAAGGAAAAAGATTTAAGTACCTCCATTAGGGAACCTTTGATTCTTACTCTGAGAGATCACCCTTTCTGGCACTGGGCAGGCAATTTAGAAGAGCTCCCTGGGAAGTCTCATGCCAAATTAACCATCCAATATACTACAGGACTACATGGCTTTATTTGATTATTTTATTTTTTTTCTTCTCTAAAACCAGCCTAAAAGGCCTGATCCTTCTGTTTTCCGGTTATAATTTCATTGGTAAGTGTCCACCTGGGCCCAAGTTTTCTCAAGGCATCTGGAAACATAGAGAGGTACATGAATTAAGTGGGACAAAGGAAACTAAATTAACTGACTTATAGAATAAATTTTAAAACTTTTTATGTCTTATGAGACTCTTAACGTGGAATATGCCCTTCTTTTGACTGAAGGCATTTGCTTTACACAATTTGGCCTCAGTTTCACAAGATTTTGACATGTGTATTAGATATATTAAGTATATCCTTGACAAATAGATCATTTTTCTAAGTTTACTATTGAATATAGCCCATAGGATTTTTTAAAAAGTTAGTTGCATTGTTTTGTTTTAGCAATATTAAAATAATAGTAATTTCAGTAATGATAGTAATCACAGTAGTAATAATAATTGCAGTAGATTCATATACCAGAAGCCTGTTTTCTTTCATGGACAGGCCAAATCCCCTTATTGGACCTATACAGATTCTAAAATTTCCTTGAGGATTCAACCATTACTGGAACCAGGCCATTCTCTGAGACAAAACTGTTGCCTACAATCTCCTGGACATGGACATAACATTAATCCACAAAAACTTAAGAACAATATTTTTTATAAATGTTACCATCTCAAATGCTCACAATGTCCAAGCTACCTGGAAAAAACAACAACTTTCAAATCAAAGAGAACAGGGAGAGGAAATCAACACCATATGGGGCCGGGATGCACTACACACTCCACTCATCATTCTGTCTTCTAATAGAAAGTACTCAGGATACTTTTACTGAATTTGGAGAAGATGAGCTCACATTGGAAAACATTTACAACTTAAACCCATACATAGATTTTTCAACAGGTTTTAACTCAAGTGAGCTCCTATTCCATTGAAACATGTTTATTTCCATCACTTGGATAAATTTCTTAATCTTTCACCATTTTGGGCATAATGTAAGGTCATGTTGTGGGGCAGTAAAGTGAATAGAGTGCCTAGCTTAGAGTCAGGTAGATTCATCTTCCTGAGTTCAAGTATGGTTTGAGACACTACTTCTGTGACCCTGGGAAAATCACTTAACCCTGTTTGCCTCAGTTTCCTCATCTGTAAAATGAGAAGGAAATGATAAACTACTCTAATATCTCTGCCAAGAAAATCCCAAATGGGTTCTCAGATTTTTGGACATGACTGGAAATGATGAACAACAAAAGTCATGTTCCAGTAGTCAATCTCCATTTGGGAAATTATGTAGTTCAAGACAAAAAAATTGCCCTTCTGTATAACAACATATAGATAAGAGTTCATTATCCCTTCAAAAAATACAAGACTTCCAGGCCCAATGGAAAGAAGAAAAAACGTCACCAAAACATTTTAGAGGGTTTTATAATCTGATAAAAATGCCCAGACCGTACAGGTTATAAATGGGAAAAGAGTGAGCTTTATCTATAAAGCTTGCATTTTCTAGCCTTTGGTAATATAGTTTTTGTGTTGTTTTGCCTATTGCTAGTGTTTTGGCCATGCAGTTTATGCATGTCAGTATGGCGTTATCTAAACATGACTTCCAGGGAGACTAGAGCAGGCATCTCCAGCCTCTTCTCTTCAGACCCTTGTCCAAGGGAGACTTCAGTTTCTTCCAGGGGGGCAAGCAGGAGATTGAGGCCAGAGACCAGACTTTCTACTATCCTCAGGGAGAAGGGCTACTGGACTAGAACTGTTATCTGATTCCTTAAATATTATTTGCATAGGAGATTTAATTTTTAGGTTCAAGCTAAACTCCTAATTGCTATTTCTCAACAGAGGAGAATCCCCAAGTCCTATATTCAAGGTTTGACTCCCTTCTCACCAAAAGCAAGTTCCACAATAAACATACATAGCAAATAGAAAACAAACCCATTTATCAGAGTTGATAGCCAAAGAGGAATCAGAAAAAAAAATATGTATATATATGTACGCATGTATACATACACACATAAAACATACATATGCACATGTGTATATATATGTGTGTGTGTACATACATATTACACAATATCAGTTGAATGAGATCTCCCTTTTCAAGCTCAGTAACTCAGTTCAACTGCTAAGTTTTCCCAGGGGAAATTCCTTGGTCTCTAGTGTAGTGAGCTAGGAATAGGGACATAATGGAAACATCTAGTTCTCTCATGTCAGCTTCTTCCCAGAGTCCTTTTCTCCCTTTAGTGACCTGAAAGGGGTTTGAAGTCTTCTCTCTTCATGTTGGAAACTAGAAGAGCCCAAGAGATCTCTCCTTTTTTCTCTCCTGCCCTCATCAACTCTATCCATGCCTTATACAGGATCAGGGTATTGACTCCACCAATGAGGAGAGAGTCCTATGCACTTGATCCTCTGAACCAACGATTCCAACAGCACTGATTGGAAGCTGTTTTGATTTTTAGTGGATTTCTTCCTGTTTTCTAACTTCAGGAAGTCCATGGAACATCCCTGTGGAGAAATAAAAAGCTCCTCTAGCTACCCAGTCCCTCTGAAGTCTTTATGTCTTTATTTGCTTTCTCAAGATTAATTAGGCTGTTTTATAATAATAGTTTGTCACTTTTTATTTTTTTTTGTTTCCAATTGTGCTTTTCTTGTATTTTGCTGTGCATGATCTTGTTTCATTGTGGGTTTGGATGATCCTTGAAACATTTGATTTCCTCACACTAACGGCTGCTGCAAAATTTCCAAACGTGCTCTTTAAAAGCTACAACTTTTACATGTTTTCTTACAGTAATATTCATTCTTTTATAAAAAAAATATGCAGAATTAAAAATGCAACAAAAGAGAGAGAATTGACATGTGTGCATAGCACGAAACCTAGCATTCATCTGGCATAGCTCTATCTAAAGATAGGGGAACCAGTTCTGGCCAAGGTCAGTCGGCTTACTATTAGTCATATACATGACCATTGCTGGCACAAAATGAAACCCTATCAAAATAATTAGTCTTCCCAAACATTCATATACCACTGCAGAGAAGATCTTCAACATGGCCCTAGTTCACTAGCAGGAAGTAAGTGGGCAACATTCCAATCCCATAGTCACACCTCTCCACAGCAAACTACTGCTATTGAAGATCTCACAGCCTAGATATGAAAGTGAAGATGGGAGATTACACCTCATTCCCCACCAATTACCATCCTAGAAGCCTGAAAGGAGGGATCAACTCATCATTGATGAGACTTTTCCCACACAAAGGGAAAACTGGGAAGCCATCTTGGGTCATCCCACCACTCCAGTGCAGATCCCAATCTGGGGACCCCCAACATTCCATTTCCATCTCCAATCCTCCTGTGACCTTGGTCAGTTGGACAGAATATCCTTTAAGAAATTTCTTTAGGACACACACGTTTTGCAAGTGGGTGTATTCCTTTTTCCCATCTCTGTGCAGATGCTGAGTTGTCATGTGATCATTCATTTGAAGAGGGTTTTCCTGACAAATGTAGGAACTCACAGGCAGCCTTCTGGTGCAGTGAGTGCCCGTTGTTTATCATACCTTAGTCAAGTCAAAACAACTAGCATTTATTATTGTGCCAGGCATTATGCTGTGTTGGGAATACAATGAAGTGGCAAAGATGGTCCTTGTCCTCAGGGAGCTTATAATCTGATGCATGACTATGTACAGAGTTTATTCTGAAAATAGTATGACAATAGTATGCCTTTTCAGGATGACATGAGAGGGAGATCTTGAGACAGAGAAAAGTTTCATAATCACTAGACCTCTTCCAAATGGAATGTGCTGTCTTGGGAAGCACTGAGTTGCCTCTCACTCAAGGTATTCAAGAAGAAATTCAGATGACTCTGTGTTGGGACAAGATTGGGAATCAGCCTCAGTTGGAATAGACAATTCCTGAAGTTACTTTACAAACCCTTGAGCTCCTTTCCAGCCTCCAGTTCAATGGGGTTCTTAGTTATTTTGATAACATGTGGCCCTAAGGAAACCATTTCACTCTCTCCACCTGTTTTCTCATCTATAAGGTGAAGAAGTTTGGTTTAATGACCTCCATGGCATATTTCGGCTCTCAATCCTTTGACCTTCTCTAATATACATCCCAGCCCTTCCTTCTGGACACTCTCTTTCTATCCTCTCTCTGAGTCAGTCTCTCATTCAGCTGCCACTGCTGTTTGGCTGAGAATAACCCATAATTATACTATGTCAAGCTTTTGGCCGTCCTTTGGCAAGCGATTTTCACTTCTACAGAAAAAGAGAAAAATGCAGTCTGTTTCAACAGTCACCTTGGCACCCAGAAATGTTATCTATAATGCTAGTCCGCTTCAGTTTCACAAAAACACCAGGGAACTGGACAGTTTCTGCCATTCAAAAGCCCAGACTCATTCCCTTGAATAATGCTCCCCTTTGTCTATTGATACAGAAAGGAATCAGCATTGTTTTTGAAAGGGATGGAAGGCATTTAGTTAAGTGGGAGTTAAGTACTGGAGTAGTAAGTCCTCTCGAGGCCCCTAGAAGCTGTTATTTATTTAGAGCATCAGGAAGGGAGGAAGGGAAAAGGGAGGGATCATAAATAGATTTGCCCTGCTCATAATCCTGATCAAATTCAAAGTGGATTGCTTTTTTAACTTTGAATGTTCATTGGACCACTAAGCTAGAAGGGACCACAAAGGCCATAGAGTCCACCCCACTCTACTGCCTATTTTAAAGGTGAGGGAAGTGAGGCCCAAGGAAGTCAAATTGCCAGAGGTCCCCCAAGCAGTAAGAATCCAAGGCAGGATTAGTACCCAGGTTTTCTGACTCCATACCCCCTCCTCATTCTACTGTGCTATGCCACTTCCCATAATTTGATTTCATGGACTGATACATAGTATTTATAAAAGACTTCCTCATTCTTCAGACTCAGCTTTTTCCTCTGCCATCTCACTGACCTTTGTTTTTTCTTTCTTCTTGCCTTTCTGGTTGGAAACCACTCTGCTCTCTGCTGATGGTGATGGTGGGACTGACTAGACTAGAATAATAACAATGCCTGACATTAATAATGGTATTCTGCTCAGCCCGAGTGACTACATTGTGTGACCACTCCATAGTGGGGGATCCTTAGCACTTAAACTGATACGGTCTCAGAGTTGTCAAAAATAGCAAAGGGAAGAGCACTAGCTTGTGAGCCCAAAGACTCATCCTCTTTCCTCATAACCAGGGTGACCTTGGTCAAGCCATAACCCCCTGGGCCTCAATTTTCTCATCCCCAAAATGAGAACATTGGTTTGGATGGTGTCTGTGATTCCCACTGGCTATAAATCCATTTCTCCTATGACATAATCTGAGGCTGAACTAAGGGTAGCTGAATCGTTGAGAATGTGCCTTGTCATTTTCTCTGTGATCATAACCTTTTTCTTCAGGATGAGGACAAGAGTCTTATCTGGGTTCCCACCAACTCCACAGAAGTGGTATTTGATCAGAACCTGGAAGCTTAAGCCCTCTAGCTATCATGTTGCATTCCACATATATCTCTATCATGCCTATATATGATTAAAATAACCATCAGGATATGTGGTAACTGGGAAAGTTCAAATATTCAGAACCATATGCAAGCCTTGATTCAAGATTTTCAATTGTGTCCATAATTGCTATGAATAAACACCAGATCCTTGTGTGGAAGATTATAGTAAAACGTTCCTGCTGACACAGTCAGGCAAATCTCTCATTTGCTTTGGCCATAAGCCCCAAAAAACCTTCACCTTAAAGTCTCTCTGGCCTTCTCCAGCCTGGCGTCGCATATTGGCTTAGTTTTCTAAGCTTGCTAAAGGTCTCCCACATCAATCAGTACTCCTGACTCACCATGGTATGGAAGGCATCTCCCCTTCTTCAGCTATTCAACGTCTGATGTTGTTACTTCATATTCAGATTCCTCTCATACTTCTAAGGCCAGAAAATGTAAGTAGTGTTCTCTTTTGCAAATACTCATGGGCTCCTTTTGTCTTATCTGAAAGATCCTCTGAAAGAAGATATATCTAACATGCTTTCAACATGAAGAATAAAATAGTTCTGATTCCTCTAGCTTACAAAACACATTCTTCACAGCAGTCTTGTAAAGCGTGTGAGGATTATTACTATTTTACAGACTGGGAAACTGATCATAAGATGGGTCAATTGGCTTGTCCAGGATCTCACCAGTAAAATGGGTGTTGGGATCTATACCCAGATATATCTTGTCTCTAGGTTGAGCACTATTTCTGCTACTTATACCTGCCTGTTACAATTCATACTTTTAGGTTATTGACATGGACATTTTTCTTTATTGAGAGGGAAGTAGAATGAGCATGGCACTTGGAGTCAAAAGACCTTGGTGAAATCTTTCCTCTGACTGTTACTGTTTGTGTGACTCTGGGCAAATCATTCTAATTGTTGTGAGCTCCAGTGTTCCCATCTGTAAAGTTGGTATGATCATGCCTATAACAGGATATCTAACACAGAGGAATGTTGTGAGGCTCAGATAAGGTAAGAATGCTTATTTTAGATAAGGACAAGATCCATGATTTAATTGGTAGAGAGAACCTTGGTTGGAGCAGTTCCCTCTGCATCTTCTCTGCAATTGACGGGCCTGTGTCGTTTCATCTAGACCAGAGAGGTTTTGTGATTTGCCAAGGGTCAGCCAACTGCTCTGTGGAGGAGGGGAGCTCGGCCCAAATCTTCCTGGCTCTTAGCCCAGCTCTCTATCCACTGTGCCCATCTCTCATTTTACTTTAAAGTGCCATATGTCACTTATTATTAGCCTTTCTTAAAGCAGCAAATGTTTTGATTTCTATAAGCACATGAGAAACTAACTTGAATGGACATGGCTCATGTTCCCTTTAGATGGAAACTCTATGCTGGAATGTGCAATAAAATCACGCTCTCCCGATGGCCTCTCAGACTATCAGTGTGTTTTGTTTAACTTTCTTTCCTAGTTTGCCAAGATCTACCACTTCCAGAAACAGAATCTCTTCACAATACCTTCCTTCTCATTATCTGGGTTATGGTAGGTGGGAGTTTTCTTCCCCAAAGTAAGATAAGCACCATTCTCTGGAGTGAGCTGCTCTAGGATCGGCAGTGGTGAGAAGCAAGCTTTCCTAAGTATTATTCCAGTATTATTCAGTTCCTTGCTGTGGATACTTTGGAGACCAGCCACTGCTTTGTTGACAGTGTTTCTCAGTAAGTGGTCATTGAAGGAAGTGGCACCCATGGGTTTGGTGGGAAGTGCTTGTTGTCTATCACTGCAGGGAGAAGCAGGGCTACGGGCAGCCTGCAGAGCCTGTCAGACTGGCTGGACTTGGTGCTAGGACTTCTGAGCTGCGGAAGGGACAGCCCTGAGCAAAGCATTCACCACAGACTGGAAAGTCCTCATATATAAGGGCGAATAGTCACTGAGGAGGAATGAATCCCTCAGTGGGGCACAAGAATGCTGGCATAGACCTAAAAGGATTGACTTTGTGTTCAGGTGTTCAACTGAATCTCTGCTCCATGGTGGGGAGAGACTGTTGTTCACGGTGTTCGGTGGGGGGAAAACACACAGATCCCCCCCCCACACACACACACACATACACATAGACAGACACACACATGCACACATAGAGACAGACACACAATACACAAATAGACAGACACACACATACACACAATACACAAATAGACACTCACACATGCACACACACATACATGCACACAGACAGCTAGACACACACAACATCATAGAAATCCACTGTGTCACAAAGATAAAGACTGTATGTGGATGTGAGAACTACTTTCCTTTTTCTCACTTGAAATGTCCAGCAGAGATCATTTAAATCCTCCCTCCCAGTATTGCAGTGGTTCAAAGAGAGGACATGATTTGATTTGCCCAACATCAAATAGGCAGAATATGGTTAAATCATCATTGTCATCACCATCAAATTGGCATGGATGCCTATGTATAGAACATCTGTCTGCGTGCACAGAATGCATAAGGCTAGAGTGTACTTGACTGATGACCTCATTTGATCTTCATAAAAAACCTAGGGTAGACACTACCATTGTCACCATTTTAGTGATGAAGAAACTAAGGCAGCGAGATCAGGTGACTTGCCTATGACTAGTTCTTTTCCTTAAACTGCCTCAAATTGTCCTTGAGACTTCCTTCACTGGTTCCAGCCTTTCTGCAATTATGCCCCCAAAGTTGTTAAGATGTGCATAGCCTTGGACCAGTTATACTGTCATTACATGATGACCCAGAGAGATCAAAGAACAAAGAAAAGGATCCATACACACAAGCACACTTAGAGCAATGCTTTTCTACATTTCTGAAATTCTAAATTAAAATGAAAAAAAAAATCTCCAACAAACCTAGTTGAAAAAGAGGTTAAGGGTCAGGACAATGGCAGCCAGAATACAAAAATCCCTGAAGGGCTACAGTTGGGATGTGAAGCTTGACCAAAGGTGCATCCTAGTTAGCACAGAGGCATAAAAGATCTGTTTCCAAGAATCTGAAGGGCTGTCCTGAGGGAGATGGATTAGGTTTGCTCTTTTTTGTTCAGTCATTTCAATCATGGCTGACTCTGTGACTCCATTTGTGGTTTTCTTGTAAGAGATACTGGAGTGGTTTGCCATTTCATACTCTAGCTTATTTTACAGATGTGGAAACCAAGGCAGGGAGGGTTAAGTGGCTTGCCCAAGGTCACACAGCTAGTAAGTGTCTGAGGCCAGATTTGAACTGAGGAAGATGAATCTTCCTGACTGCAGACTCGGCACTCTATCTAGCTGCTCTAAGAGGGCAGAAGTCTGCTCTGCTTGGTCTCAAAGTGCAAAACTATGAAACACAGTTAGAAGCCATACAGATGAAGATTTAAATTTTATGCAGAGAATTGAATCAACTCAATCAACATTGAATCCTCAGCTGAAAATCCTTTCCCTTTTCCGTCCTCTGAAGGTTCATTCCCACTATGGCTGAGTAACCTTCCTTTGGTTGTCAGAGAAATGAAAGAGGATCTCATTTCATTCCAGTCTCAAACAAAGTCTGACCTGGCCAGTCTTGGATTATTACACCAGGGTCACATAGCTAATTATATGTCTGAAGCAACATTCAAACTCATGTCTTCCTGACTCCATTCCAATGCCTTATCAATATGCATCCTAACTGCCTGGCAGTGACATCCATTCTTCTAATATAATAGCAACCATATCAGCAGAATTAACTTTTATTCCTGGTGGCTATGCCTAGTTGAGAGATGGAAACAAAGAACCCTTCTTTGTTAAAACATTGCATCATCCCCTGGGACTGCTTGCACCAAAGAGAGCTGGAGGAAGTGTAGCATGGTGGAAAGAATAGTTGATAGGAGTCAGGGGTTGAAAACTGGTTCTGTTACTGCTTGTTTGACATTTATCAAGACATTTAAGTTCTTATGGGCTCAGTTTCCTCAGCTTCAAGATGAAGATTGGACTACAGGATTTCCTTTTTAAAAGACATTTTTTTTACATTTTAAAGGAAAAATTAGAGTTCTAAATTTCTTTCCTTCCTCTAGCCCCTTCTCCTTTCATTGAGAATGGAATATAATATCAGTTATACACGTAAAAGAATGCCAAACACATTTTTATATTGCAAAAAAAACAAGAAAAAAAAAGATGACCTATGTGTGTATATGTATGTGCATCTGTATATGTATATATACATACATATGCATATATGGAAATACATAATAATAAATATAAAACTTCAATTTGCACACTCAGAGTTCGTCAGTTCTCTCTCTGGAATGTATATCATTTTTCATCACAGGTCCTTTGGAATTTTCTTGGATCATTGTCTTGATTAGAGTAGCTAAGTCTTTCACAATTGATCATCATCGCAATATTGCTATTACTATATACAATAACTCTTGGTTTTGCTTACTTCACTTTGCACAAATAAATATGTAATATGTGTGTGTTCCCAGGTTTTTCTGAAACCAGCCCCCTTGTCATTTCTTATAGCACAACAGTATTCCATTATAATCATATATCACATTTTTCATTCATTCCTTACTTGATATCCCTAGTTGATAAGCACACACTTAATTTTTAATTCTTTGACAATGTAAAAAAGAGTTACAGCAAATATCCTTTGACCATTTATTTGTTAGGAAATGGCTCTAATTTTTTATGAATTTCACTCAATGATATATTTGAGAAATGAGGTCTTTATTATACAAAACAGCTATAAAAAAATCCCCACAGTTTCCTGATTTCCTTCTAATTTGGGGCGCATTCGTTTTGTACAATTTTTTATTTTATACAAAATTTTTTAAATGTAATTTAATTAAAATTATCCATTTTATTTACCACAATTCACTCTATCACTTGTTTGATCATAAACTCTTCCCTTATCCACAGATCTGACAGGTAAAATTTTCCATACTCCCCTTAATTTGCTTATGATATCACACTTTAAGTCTAAATAATGTACCAGTTTTGACCCTATCTTGGTCTATGGTGTGAGATGTTGATCTATATCTACTGTTTGCCAAGCTCTCTCAACTCTCAATTTCACCTTTTAAGTATCATCCCTTCCTATTCAATTGGTCCTGTACTCTCTGTCTATGTATACCTGTACACCTATATACACACACTCGCATATGTATTCATACCCTCCTATATAGACATACATGTATGTATGTGTGTATATATATATATATATATATATATATATATATATATACACACACACACACACACATATACATTTCTATTCCCTTCAACTATTCTCATACTGAGAAATGTTTCACAAGTTACAATTATTGTTTTTCCCTGTAGGATTGTAAATAGTTTAACTTTGATAAGTTCTTTATGATTTCATTTCCCTGTTTACCTTCTCATGCTTCTCTTGCTTCTTGTATCTGAATGTCAAATTTTCTATTCAACTCTGGTTTTTTCAGCAAGAATGCTTGAAAGTCCTCTATTCCACTGAATGACCATATTTTCCCCTGAAACATGATACTCAGGTTTGCTGGGTAGGTGATTCTTGGTTTTAATCACAGCTCCTTTGATCTCTGGAATATCATATTCCAAGCCCTTCTGTCCCTCAATGTAGAAGCTTCCTGATCCTGTGTTATCATGGTTGTGTTTGCACAATATTCACATTGTTTCTTCTTGGCTGCTTGTAATATTTTCTCCTTCATCTGGGAACTCTTGAACTTGGCTATAATATTCCTAGGAGTTTTCTTTTTGGGATCTTTTTCAAGAGGTGATTGCAACCTCTATTTTGTCCTCTGGTTCTAAAACATCAGGGCAATTTTCCTTGAGATTTTCTCGAAGGATGATTTCTAGGTTCTTTTGTTGATCAAAGCTTTCAGGTAGTCCAATAATTTTTAAATTATCTCTCCTGGATCTATTTTCCAGGTCAGTGGGTTTTCCCAATGAGATATTTCACATTGACTTCTATTTTTTTTCCATTTTTTTGTATCTGTTTAATAGTATCTTGATTTCTTATGAAGTCATTAGCTTTCATTTGCTCCAATCTAATTCTGAAGGAATGATTATCTTTAATCAACTTTTGAGATTCTTTTTCCATCTGGCAAATTCAGCTTTTTAAGGCATTCTTCTCCTCATTGCCTTTTTGAGCCTCTTTTGCCATCTGAGTTAGTCTGTTTTTTATGGTATTATTTTCTTCAGTCAGGTTATTGACCCTCATTTCATAATTTTCTTGCATCGATCTCATTTTTCTTCCCAATTTTTCCTCCACTTCCCTTATTTGGTTTTCAAAATCCTTCTGAAGCTCCTCTATGGCTTGTAATCATTTCATATTTTTCTTGGAATCTTTTGGTGGAGGAGTTCTGACTTTGTTGTCTTCCTCCTGTTCCATGCTTTGATCCTTTTTGTCCCCCAAAAAAGGAATCTAAGGTTGGACTGCTGTGCTTGCTTTGCTTCCTTTGCTTGCTCATGTTGCCACTCCATTACTTGATTTTTGAGCTTTTTGCCACAGTAGAACTCTGTTTCCAGAGAGGAGAGCTTTGTCCCCAATTGCTGGGATTTTTTCAGCTACTAGAGCTATTAGTTGGGTGTCCTCTTAGAAGCCACCAGTGGCTCTGTGTATCAGCAATGCCATATTCACAATGCCTATAGAGATTACAAATATGCTGATATAATTATCCATCACAAAATACGTCAGGTTTGCCATTTGGGGAAATAAACTAGAAAATTTATTAAGATACCAAAAGACTGAGTCCCAAAACCAGAAAGTGAAAGCCATCAGAGTAGTTATGACATTGGCACAGGTAGATAAAGTAGAAAGCACCCACATTTTCAAGCCTTTAAAACAGAACAGGCTACCTCAGGCAAAGGTCCTCCTCTCCCCACTCACAGCAACCACCCAGCGTCCGGGAAGCGCGCTCCCAGCAGCTCTGGCCCCTGGCAGTCCTCAGCAGGGGTCCTAACTAAAAAAAAAAAAAAAAAAAGGCAACCGCCACCAACTGCCAACCGCAGGACCGTTAGCTCGGCTTTTCACTTTCTCTTGCTCTGCTATGTCAGCACGTCCATGGGGCATGGGAGATCTTTAAATCCCATAACCCTTACATTTGGCTCCAAGATCTTTCATGTCCCTTACTTGGCAAAAATATAGTAGGAATAATTGGTGTCAACAAAATTTCACAACAATATAACAAGAATAGCACACAATAAACACAAAAAACCATATTTTAGGGTGGGGCTTGAGCACAAGCTCGCCATCATTCCCCCCACCCCGAACAAATGGGGCCCCAAAATCTTGTGGTAAGGGGTGAAGATCTCTTCTTCTATGGCTACTTGCTGCTGAAATTGGATGTAGAGCTGTCCCTGTCCTTAGGGGTCCCATTTGAGAGGTCAGTTCTTAATATGCTTGATGCCAGGTCCAAGGGTGATATATCACAGTTGCAGACAGGGGGTGACATCCAGCTTAAGCTATCAGGCATCTACAGATGGAGGGTACCAAGCCTGTGGAAACAAATCTAACAAACAAGGTGAACAAACAAAAAATCAAGAAGAAGCAAAGAGACAATAACCAGACTATTGTAGCCTCACTCACGGTAGAATAAATGATTTAAGGTGATGGTATCTGGAACAGCAGCATACAAAGAAGGAGTCACCTTATTCAACTGTCTATAATCCACAGTCATTGTCCATGTCCCATCTGATTTTCTTACTGGCCAGACAGGATTATTCCATCTTGTGGTTGTAGGGACTAACACTCCTGCTTCAACATATTCCTTTATAGTAGTGGCAATTTCATCTTGCCCACCTGGCACACGATACTGTTTTAAAGTAATTACTTCAGACGGTTCAGGTAAAGTGATTGGGTCCATTTTTAGTTTTCCCACTAAAACTGTATTAATTCCTATCTTCCTCACAGCAAATTGGTATCTTCCTTCAGGTAAATTCAGAGTCATGCCTCTCAATACATCTATTCCAATGATGTATTCAGGAATGGGTACAACAACCACAGTATATTCCTTCTTAGGTAACTGCCCAATTTTCATTGTTATTTTAACCTGTCTGGCTGATATTTCAGTGTCTCCTAGACCTGTGATGGTAATAGGAGTTCCATGTTTAAACTTATCAGGGTTTCCATAGATAAGTGTGGCCTCAGCCCCAGTATCAATCAGTGCCCTAGTCACAGTAGTTGATCCATTCTTCCAATATATTGTTAAACCAATATGGGGTCTGCAATCTCTTCTGCATATTTCTTTTATCTGGGCTAGGGCTTGGCCTATCTCCTATTCCCCCTGAAGGTGGGGCAAACTTGGATACAAAGATTCAGATTCAGAAATACCTGCGGGGGTGGTTCCTGCTTCCCTGTTCATTCTAATGCTAAGTACCTTTTCTTGGTACAGCTTATGCAGCTCTTCAGTTGGAATACCATCTATTCTTCTAAAGTCCACCCCAGCTCTTAATAGAGCAGCGAACAGTTCCCTTCTTGTGGATTTATTTTGTCTCTGAATCCTCTGGCTGTTTACTCTTCTCTCTCGAGGCAATTTGTCTTTTTCCCATTCCCCTAAATCGCTTAATTGTGAAATCTTATCCAGCTCCTCTGAAAGAGGGTGCCCTATTTCTCCAATTAATAGAGTCAGAATTAGGTGCTTATATGCAGGAGGAGCTGTCTTCACTGTGATATTTCTATGAGGAACTCCTAGGGGGGTATCATAATATGCATTTACATCTCCAATCAGGATAGCAGTTTTCATTACCTCCTCCTTTAGTTTTCTCATACAGTCTCTAAGTGAGTACCAGGGTCTGTCTCCCCTAGGCCACATAGATTCAGTTGGATATTGCTTTTTGCAACCTTCTGCAGCTAAAGCTAGAAGATTAGTTTTGTTATTTCCTCCTTGCATATGGTGATCCCTAAAAGCCTGGTGTACAAAAGGATTCTGACTGATACTTATGAATTTTAAACAGTCCTCATTGTCCAGTGTTATTCCTCCTGCGCCTTCATCAGTGATTCTTACTATCCAAGACACTAAAGACTCCCCCATTCTTTGGGTAAATCTACTCAATATATCAGTGATCTCCTGTTGAGTGAAATCCTCAATTATCTCCCTGGACTCTGTTTTGCCTCGGTGGCTCTCCTGTCTTCTTCTTCATATGGGGAGAGCTTCTACATTAGGAGACTCCTCATCTAACCTTGTTCCATTCTCCTCACACACATTCTCCTGGAAGCTGTCAGGGCAACTCTGCCCAGCCTGTACAAAAGCTGCATGCACATTCCTTCTGCTAGTTTTTTGCTTCCTTTTAGCTACATGAACAGTAGATTGCTCCTGGACCACATGAGTCCCTCCAGTTTGCTCTTCTGAGTACTGTGACACAGAAGAATCCTCAGGCAAACCAGCTGACTCCCTAGCCATCCTAGCTCTTTCCTTCAGCAGCTTATCCCTACTTTTACACATAAGGCGATAACTTGTTAGCAGCACCCAGCCTCTCCTGCACACTCCTGCCAGTTCTTTGCCTGGTTCTATGGGTATTGCTTTCAAACATCTTTCCAAATCTCCAGGTTCTCCCTCTTTTAGCCTTGGTCCCCAGTTTTCACAGGGCCCTGTGCTTTTAGCCCATTCTCTGGCTAGAGAGGAATAAGGCAAATCCTCCCATCCTGGAATAGCCATTTCTCCCTCTAAAGCCCCACTGCTTCCAAATGGAGGCCTGACATTTTGTGATCCCATCCTCGTCACCAAATGTATCAGCAATGCCATATTCACAATGCCTATAGAGATTACAAATATGCTGATATAATTATCCATCACAAAATACATCAGGTTTGCCATTTGGGGAAATAAACTAGAAAATTTATTAAGATACCAAAAGACTGAGTCCCAAAACCAGAAAGTGAAAGCCATCAGAGTAGTTATGATATTGGCACAGGTAGATAAAGTAGAAAGCACCCACATTTTCAAGCCTTTAAAACAGAACAGGCTACCTCAGGCAAAGATCCTCCTCTCCCCACTCACAGCAACCACCCAGCGTCCGGGAAGCGCG
>NW_027186458.1:1662526-1676488 GCF_028583685.1 Petaurus breviceps papuanus | reverse complement strand
AAAAAAAAAAAAAAAAAAGGCAACCGCCACCAACTGCCAACCGCAGGACCGTTAGCTCGGCTTTTCACTTTCTCTTGCTCTGCTATGTCAGCACGTCCATGGGGCATGGGAGATCTTTAAATCCCATAACCCTTACACTCTGGCACTCCAGTCATGCACCCCAGGACCTCAACCCTAGACAGCAATCCATATTCAAGCTGGTTAAAGCAAGAGCAATTATCCCTCAGAACTGGTTTCTTGGTCCCCCTACAATCTGCAGGCCAGCAGCTCTGAAGTAGCCACACATTGGTGGCTACTGCATCTCAGCCCCTTCTCCCTCTGGGGGCAGAGGCCAGACTGTACTCCTGGACTGCCTGTTCCCACACAGCCCACATGAACTTTCACTTTGTCTTCAGTATTTATGGGTTGATAATTCTGCAAACCACCACAGCTGCTGGTGATCCACTCTCCCAAAGTCCCTCCAGCCAGGGCTGGTTGTGGATGCCCTGAGGCTAAAATCATGGGCTCACTCAGGGCTGGGCTTGGCTCCCAGCACTCTGCAATGAACCCTTCCTGCCAGCCTGCCTGGCTGTTTTCAGTGGGAGGTTTGTTTCTCTCTGTCACTTTTTGGATTCTATAGACCTAAAGTTTGTTTAGAGTCATTTTTATAGGTATTTGAGGTTGTTATAGAGGGGGGTTTTCCCTACTTCTATGCCTCCATCTTGACTCCACCCCAATTAAGTGGGTATTTTCCCCAATATTCAACCAACTCTGTATTGCTGGTATCAGTTCAAACTATTCATAATGTATTATCCTTATGATAGATTGCTTTAATCTCTCTCTCTCTCTCTCTCTCTCTCTCTCTCTCTCTCTCTCTCTCTCAATGTAAGCATTGAGAGAAATTTTCACCTAACTACTACTTTGGCTTTATTCTACAAATTGTGATATGCTGTCTCATTGTTGTCATTCTCTTTAATTAAATTATTGATTGTTTCTATGCTTTTTTTTTCCTTTTTCCCCACTCATTCTTTTTTTTTTTCCTTTTGGAAGGTAGTTGGGGTTAAGTAATTTGCCCAAGGTTACACAGCTAGTTTTTTTTGTGTGGGTGTTAAGTCTAAGGCCAGAATTGAACTCAGGTTCTCCTGACTCTGGAGGCATCACTTTACTCACTGCACCACCTAGCCGCCCCTCCCACTCATTCTTTAAGATTAAATTATTTAGTTTTCAACTAGTTTAATTCTATGGATACAATTTTATTGCATTATGGTTCAATAATTTTATATTTCTGATTTTATGCATTTGATTATGAGGTTTTATGCTCCAGTGTTGTTGTTGCAGCTCTTATTTAGTTGTTTCCATCATGTCTAACTCTTCATAACTTTTTTGGGGGGTTTTCATGGCAGAGACACTGGAATGATTTGCCATCTCCTTCTCCAGCTCATTTTATAGATGAGGAAACTGAAGCAAACAGTTTTAAGTGACTTGGCCAGGATGACAAAGCTAGGAAGTACTTGAGGATAGATTGAACTCAGGAAGATGAGTCTTTCTGACTCCAGGCCCAGCACACTATCCACTATGCCACCTAGCTGCCTGTTTTTTGTTGTTGTTGTTGTTGTTTTTTCCCTAATACATGGTCAGTTTTTGTGGAGGTATCTTGTATAGCTTAAAAAAAAATCTGTACTACTTTTTGTTCCCATTCCATTTTCTCCAGAGGTCTAACTTTTCTAAAATTCCATTTATCTCCTTAACTTCTTTCTTATTTATTTTAGCATTAAATTAAACTGTTTCTGAGAAGGGAAAGTTGAGTTCCCTCACTATTATAATTTTACTATTTTCTCCTGTAAGTCATTTAACTTTTCTTCTAACAATTTGGAAGCTATGCCATTTGGTGCATATATGTTTGATTATATTTATTTTACTTCCTTGACTATGGTACCTTTAAGTAAAATGTAGTTTCCCTGCTTATCTCGGTTCTTTAGGTCAATTTTTGCTTTGTTTGTTGATCACAATCAGTCCGCTATCCCTGTGTTTCTTTTTTACTTCAATCTGAAGAATGATAGAATCTCCTCTAGCTCCTTATTTTAACTCTTTAAGTCTATATTTAAAACTTTCCATTTTAAATATGTTGTAAACAATGTTTTGTTGGATTCTGGTTTCTAATTCATTCTGATTTCATAGGTGCTTCCTAGGTGGATTCATCCCATTCAGAGTCGAAGTTGTGATTATTAACTGTGCATTTTACTCTATCCCATTTTCTTCTTCTTTCTCTCTTTTTTACTTTGTTGTAATGTTAATGGGATTTAAGGTCTTTCCACCCATTAATAGACCTCATGTGTAGTCCATTAAGGGAAACTTGCTTAGGAGAGGATGGCTTATAGGAAGGCTTTCACACCTTTTTCTAATTTCTGATTAGGCACTGAGTCAGGGTTGTGATACCTTCTGGCTCTGAGAAATGAATATATACCCTTAGTTGGTGTTTTGCTTTGGGGGCTCACTGATGAGAAGGATCTTGTGACTTCCTGGTCAAGATTCTGAATGACTGTGTGTTCAGAGCTCCCTGACTGCTCAGAGGTAAGGGCTCTCTCCATCTAGGGATGTATATTAAGTGCATAGTTGATTCAGGGAGTCAGAGCCCTGTCTGTTGGACTTTATTTCTCTGCTTGTATTTTCTTTGTTTGTATTTTCTCTGAAGTTCAGGGTTCTGACTTCTCCTCTGAACTGGTGAATATAATTTTTAAAAATGATTGTTGACCCCTTAAATAGCTATCTTTCCTAGTAAAGTCGTTCTAAGAACCTGTGTTAGCAGCCAGCCTGGGTATGCTACTGTGGTTGGCCCTACAATTGTCCCATCTCAAAAATCTACTTTGCTTCTGATCTCTACTTCCCTGATTCTTTTCTGTCTTTTCTTACTACTCCCTCCTTTCTCTTACTCCTTTCCTTTTTGGGTAAGATAGATCTGATTAGCTATATGTGTGTATGTATGTGTGTATATACACACATATATGTATGTATATACATATGCATGTATGTATTTGCATATGTATACATGCAAACACATATATTCTTTCCTCTTAGAACAAGTTCAGATGAGAATGAAGTTAAAACATTGCCTGCCACTGGCCCCTCATGTTCCCCTCTACTATAAAAAACTCTTCCTTGTGTGCCACTTTTATTTGGAATGATTTCCCTCAGTACTGTCTTTTCTCCCAATTCATCCCTCTATCTTACCCCTTCAATATTTTTAGATCATCCCAACACAATTTATTTAAATCCATGCCTTCTATCTCTGGAGACTCTTTTTGACTGCCTTAATAATGATTAAATTCTTTGGAATTATGTGTATCATTTTTCCATTTAGGAATGTACATGACAACCTTATTAAGCCTCTTGTGATGTTTATTTCATGTTTGCCTTTTTTATTTTTCTCTTAAGTTTTGTATTTGAATATCAGATTTTCTTTTCAGGTTTGGTTTTGTCATCAGGAATGCTTGTATGTCCCTAATTTCATTAAATATCTATTTTTTTTGCCCCTGAAGGATTATACCCAGTTTCCTTCTGACTGCTTGCAATATTTTCTACTTGGCCTGGGAGCTCTGGAATTTGGCTATAATATTCCTGGGAATTTTCATTTGGGTATCTCTTTCAGAAGATGACTAATGGAGTTTTCAATTTTTATTTTACCCTCTGTTTACAGATATTAGAATGTTTTCTTTGATAATTTCTTGAAATATGTCTAGAGTTTTTTTTTATAACTTTTTATTATGGTTTTAATCATGGTTTTATGGTGGACTATCATGATGGTCCTATAATTCTTTAATTATCTCTCCTCAATCTATTTTCCAGTTCAGCTCTTTTTTTTTCTGTAATGTACTTCTCAATTTCTTCTAATTGAAAAAAAAACTTTTGATTTTCTTTTATTGTAACATTATGCCTCATGGAGTCATTAGCTTCCACTTGACCAATTCTAATTTTTAAGAAATTGTTTTCTTCAGTGAGGTTTTGAAAATTTTTTTAACCATTTGACCAGTTCTTTATTTTAAGGTGTTATTTTCTTCAGTATTTTTTGTCTTTTTTTTTTTTTACCAAGGTGTTAATTCTCTTTTCATAATTTTCTTGTATCACTCATATATTTTCTAAATTTTTCCTCTATTACTCTTATCTTGTTTTTTGTTCTTCCAGGAATTTTTGTTTGACTTGTATCCAATTTGCATTTTTTTTTGAGGCTTTGCTTGTAGCTGTTTTATATTATTGTCTTCTTCTGAGTTTATGTCTTCATATTCCCTGTCTCCATAATAGCTTCTTTATGGTCCACGTTTCTCTTGGTTGTTTGCTCATTTTTTCCAGCCTATCTCCTGACTTTGACTTTTGTGCTCAGGTTGGTCTCTTCACCTGTGGATGAGGAGGCACTATCCCAAAGCTTCAGACTTTTCACCTGCTGTTTTCAGAACTAGTTTTGTAATTCTGTATGTTTTTGGTTCTTCCAATGTGGTGTGATCTAGGGAGAGGTGGGGTCATTTTTCTGGTCTGTGCTCTGTCTTTACCCAGGAAGAGCCCCTGGTTCCCTGCAGCTACTAGTGCTAGAGCTGCCCCAGAACTGCTTATGGGCTTTGGAGTTGTCAAAACACTCGGTCCTCTACCCAGTGCCAGCCACTGCAGTGTCCCATGTAATCTCTTTATGACCAGTTTTAAGATCCTTTTTCTGTCTCTGGTTTGAACGCTTCTGAAACTACTGTTGCTGCTATTGTATCCACTATTTCCTGGTCCTACCACTAATGTTGCCTCCACATGTGCTCCTGGACTAGAAAATTTCCATGATTCCTTCTAACTCTACATCCCATGAACCTGAAATCTTATGTAATAAATCACTTAATATATCCAGATACCCTGAATAGTCTCTAATATCTCCCATGAATAAAAATCAATCTTGTTCCAAAGACTTTACAAAAAAAGAGATTAATCAATTTTTAAAATTTGAATATTTTCTTTTAGTTGTCCTAGGCTTAGATTTTAATGCATCCACTCACTGCAAAGGTATCCCTTACAGAAGGATGCCAACCTTTATTGTTATTGAAAGCTACTTTCATTCCCCATTCTAGGGAAATTTATTTATCAATGATTCAGAGAGAACTGGATTTCTTGTGACTGAAAGTTTTTGACATAAAGATTCTATCTTAAAAGTATAATCCTTGCAAAATGACAAGTCCTATCCCTTATGAGAATAAAGGCTGTAATCAAAGAAGAGAATAATAGATGGGACGATCATATGGTAAGATCTAAGTACAACTTTTAAAAAACTTGGGTATATCAATGGTCTCATTGGTTTGTCAAGAGGAAGTAGATAGACATAGGTAGGGGTCACATGAAATGTGCTCTAATGAGGGTCATATGGGTGATCTCCAATCTGTATCATTTAAGGATGGTTTTGTATCAGTGAGATTTAATATGTATTTGGCTCTCCCTACTTCCTTCTTCTTCATGTACAGACACACACACACACACACACTCACACATACTTTTAGGGAGGAGGAAAATAATAGGATCAAATGGTCATAAAATGTTGGAAATAGAAGAAACTTAGAAGTCATGTATTGCAGCCCTCTTATTTTCTGGATGAGGGATCTGAGGAGTGAAATGATTTGTCTAAGGTTACAGAAATAGCAAGTAATGATTAGAAGAAACTAAGCAAGTAAATAAGGTCTAATTTATGGTCACTTGTCATCCTTAAATGATAGTAGGATCCATGTAAAATGTAAGGGGAAGGAAAACTTCTCATTTAATTCATATGTAGATACCAATTGAGATGAACTTAAAATGGACTGAATGACTGGGCTCACAAGCTGACCATTAATAATCATATTTAGGAAATGCTTTAAGGTTTACAGCATTCTTTATAAATATCATCTTATTTTAACCTCACAAAAATCCTAGGTGTTCGATGTTATTATTATTCTTCTCATTTTGAGGCAGATAAAGGTTACATGACTTGCCCAGAGTCAGACAACCAGTAAGTATCTGAGATGAGATTTGAATTCAGATCTTCCTGACTCCAGATCCATTTCTCCATACACTGAGTCATTTAGCTTTCTTTTTAATGACTTTCTGTAAGCTTGGAGTGATATCTCTCATGGAATGCCACAGCGATCTCTTCTTCACTCTGTATCATTTAACATTTTTGTGAACACACTGACCAAAGTTAGTATAATTGTCACAGCTAAGACAAGTAAATATATTATATGGTATTCAGGATCTCAAGGAGCTATCAATAGGTTCAAGTGATAGCCTGAAGGAATTCAGAGGAAATGTAATAACTAGGGAAAAAAATGCAATTCTACACATGGGTGCAAAAAGTCAACTTTTTATGTACGTAGGGTGGGTGGCAGGGAGTGTGGGGGGGAGAGCTAGGATTGTTAGTAGACTACAAACTGAGTATTGGTTAACAATGTGGTATAGAAATAATAATTTTTTAAAGGAATCTCAGATTCCATCAAGAACTCAGAGGTGATATTTTGATTGTGTTTTGCCTTGGTTGAATTGGTGAATTAGGGGATACAAAGATTTTCCCTGGTAGAATGGGTGGGTGATAACACTTTATTCCAATGGCCATGAAGGCAGCTGAATCAGGCACTATGGAACACTTAGAGCTTGGTCAGACATCAAAGACACCATGGTTATCCATTGCATCCTGGGCCATCACCTGTCATCTTGACTTTTTTCTTGCCGCTGAACTTTGATGACTCTGGAAGAGATTGTAAGATTTTAACTTTGTGCAACTCTGTCTCACATAAATCTGCTCCACTGGTGAATCAAGACAGCACCCCATGATGTCATTGGTACTCATCAAAAAAGAAGGATGAAAAGCAACGACACCTAGAGATTTGCCACAAGCCATGGGTTTCACATTTCAGGAAAACATGGAAAGCCAAATCATGTCCAGAACAGTGTAACCAGAATGTTAAGGGGGGTTGAAAAGAGGCAACATGAGGATGGATCCTTTACATAAGGGAAATTGTTAAGTCTGGGGATCTGCAAATCAGTAAGGTCCTTACATAGCAAAGGGATGAGAGTTCTGCTGTGCCCTAGAGGGCAGAGGTCCAAGGAACTGGAAAGCCGTCACTGATTGTGTACACTTTGTCATGTCTGTTCTCATCTCTGCATATCTGCTCCCATATTCTCTTCCCATTAAGATGGTGAGCTTGAGGGTGCAGACGGTTCGGGGCTTTTCTTTGTATCTGCAATACTTAGCACAGTTCCTGGTACATAACAGGAGTTTAATAAAGGTATACAGATGATGGAGAAGTTTCAGACAGGAAGGTTTAGGCTTGGTGTCAGGAAAAGCATTAAATACAGGCCATCTTGGTAATGAGTATGCCCCTCATTGAAGATCTTCAAACAAGACCTGAATAATGAAGTTTAGGGAATGATTCTGAGGGGATTCTTGGTCAGATATGGGTTGAAATATATTTGTGATGCTCAACCTTTTGATCTCAGAAACCCCTTTTAAAATGATTGAGGATCTCTCCCAAAGGACTTTAGTTTATATTGTTTATACATGTAAAGATATTACAAATGGAAATATCTTAGTATTGTTATGAAAATAATTTTGAACTCTAGGACCCTCTGAAAGGGTCTTCAGATCTCCTAAGTATCACTGGGGCAGCTGGATGGTGCAGTGGATAGAGGGCAGGAAGACTCCTTTTACTGAGTTAAAATCTGATTTCAGGCACTTGCTAGTTGTGTGACCCTGGCCAAGTCACTTAACCTTGTTTGCTTAAGTTTTCTCATCTGTAAAATGGGGAGATCACAAACCACTCCAGTACCTTTGCCAAGAAGACCCCAGATGGGGTCACAAAGGGTCAAACATGACTGAAATAACTCAACAACAACAATGAGGAATCACTGGGACCAAACTTTGAGAATTGTTGGTCTAGATCATCCATTTAATCCTCTGTGGTTCCTTTTTAGCTCTGAGGTTATGAGATTTAGTGTCTCTGAGTATGGAGTTGTGTGATCATAACACCTTTAATCAGGATGTTGATCAGTTATCCTTCCTGCAGCATGTCTAAAACCAGACATTTATTTTGGGAAACATGTTTCATAGAAATCTATCACAGCAGAGGGAAGGGAGAATAGGATAAATCAGACTTTCAGATTCCCGTGAGCAGTGCCTGGTCATGTCACGAGAAGGTTAGCAGGAAAAATGAACTCATGTTCCTAAATAAAAATAAAAAAGGTGGGCACATTATAGTGATGCTGTTCACACTTCAATCATACTCAGATGGAATACCCCAGTATTGATGGGGACCCCAGCTTTGAGATCTGCTGATAATCTAAGACAGTGGCACTCTCAATATATATTCATTGATTGTATTGAGTCATGGCATGATAATCTTCATTATTATATCTTGGAAAGAACCCCAGTCTTGGAGCAAAAGGTATGGTTTCAATTTCTGGTTTGGCTACTTGTATTATTGCATATTACCTTGTATATTATTGCATATTGCCTTGTATTCTTTTATATTGCCTTGGGAAATCACTTAAGCTCCCAGTTTCCCTTCTGTTTATTAAGTCAGGCAGACAAGGTAGCCTCTGAGGACTCATAGCTCTAACTCCTATACTCTTCTAAGTCTTATGATTTCCCCCAGGAAGACAGATGAACAGCAGTTTAGAAAAGAGAGTTTCAGGATTGGAGACAAACCATTGCTTGGGATAATATCTATCAATCAGTGTAGTGTCCAGCACACAGCAAACATCTGCACGCTTACTGAATGGACCTGAATTGAGTAAAATTGAAAGATGCTTTGGCATAGGAGAAGCACATTTTCATGACAATTCACCTCAATTTCAGAAGGGTGATAAATAATATAAATAAATAAATAATAAATCATAATTGTGGCAGGAGCCTTTTTCCATTTTTCTGTATGGTGGTCAAAGCTTGATTATTTTAGATCAAATACTAGTATCAGGGCATAATGAATACATTAGTTAAATGACAACAAAATTCTTTTATTGTGTGAAAGAGTTTAGGGGTCTACCAAACTCAGTTTGCTACTTAATTTATCTCCATATTCATTTTCATCATCTCAAAATCCAGGATAATCTAGGGTTATGTTTGGATATTTAATCATTAATTACTGAATGAAAACATTTTTCTCATGAATTGTCCAATAAAACTCAGATCCCTTATCTTGATTTTTTAAAATATTTCTTATTTAATGAACTGGAGATATCTCTTTCTCAGTAAGTTATTTTTCATCTCTCTATGTATGTCCAAACCCCTGATTTCCTAAGACTAAGCAAATATTGAAGTTCCTCATTCATTTCATCAATAATCAAATCACCAATAGCATAAAGCCATGGGTTATTATTTACAATATTTTTTTCTATGAGAAGAATCACAGCCAGAGTCACCTGTAATCATTATTATAATTGTAGATAACATAGAGTGTTCTACTTCCATCATGTGCTCCATTAAAATGAGAGAGAGATTACTTCTGATGGAAAAAAAAATAATAGAAGGAAAGTTTGTGCAGTGACAGGTACCAAGGTATTGGGGATAGAGTTCGAGAGTATCAGTAGGGGAAATGGTGACAGAATCCTTACATCGTGACAAGCTGTAAGTCAGTCAGTTCATTCTTCAGAGATGCAGTTTTCTCATCTATGTAATAGAGATAATATCACAGGGATGTTGCAAGGAAAGTGCTTTGAAATTTGTAAAGTGCTATGGAAATGGAAGCAATTGTTATTATTGGAAGAAAATATTTCAAGAGACACATCCATTAATTACTGAACCTTTCAAGATGGCTAGTCCAATACTGAACACAGTTACAGGCAATAAAATGAAGCTAAAAGTCTTTGGGGGGGGCAGACTTGGGGGAGGAGACTTATTTTTTATACTTGAATGACTTTTATTCTAGTGCTACCAGCATGTAAAGAAGATATTTGCATCTTGTTTACTCTCTGGCTAAAAAAGAAAAAAGACAGATGGACAGCATAGGGGGTTTGTTAACCTCACATAGCAAAATGTATGTTGGTATTTTGGGCTTTGCTGTTTCCAATATGTATGCACATGAAAGACAGATAGGATAGATACAGAAAAGTAGCAGCGGGTGGGGGGGGGATCACACATTTATTCATAGCTTTGTCACTCAGATTCCTCTAATTCTTTTCAGTAACATAAAAAAGAAATAGCATGCCCCATCCATTTCAGCAAGACTAACAAATGCCTCGCTTTTGCATTAGCAAGGAACAGAAATGAGAGCAAAACAATGACCTTCAATGTCTCCAAGGAACGTTCCTCATTGCTCATTCAACAGGCTGTGAATATCTTTGCCACAAGTCACTCGGGAATTGATAGAGAGAGAATGGGTTCATTTAGTGCCTGAATGAATCCCCTTGTGATCTCTGACACTAGGCATAATAGAGAGAGAGCAAAGTTAGAAGCTTAGGACTATGGGTATTTATATTTGCAGCATCAGAAAGCACAGTAGGACTTCACATATGTGGTTTTCTCATCCCCCAACCCATCAATTTTTATTTTCCGTGAAAAAGAGAAGACAGGAATCCAAAAAGGAAAGAAATTAATGGACCACAACTCTCAGGAGGTGTTGCTGCTGTTAGGTTTCTTTTAGTTATTTTAATTTGCAGGGAGAGGGTTGGGAAACATTATAAGCCACCAAAAAAAAAAGAGGAGGTACATAAATATATACTATCTTGGTGAAAAATTTCCAGATTGTACTAATCATTTATTCATTATCTCATTGGTTCCAGAAATATTTAATAAGAACTCAATATAGGCTGGATAAGAAGCATCTTTCCTTCATCTGGTTTCCTGGGAAGATGGTTGACCAAACCCCTTGGCCCATTATTCATCTAATTTAGGAGGGTTTACATTATTCCAGGGTGTGATGCCATCAGCACAATGACATCTATAAAGGGGAACATCTGGAGGACCTTGCCATCTACAGGAATCCCTCTTCCATTTGAACTCTATGTGAGACATCCTCTGTAGCAATAAAAGTTGAATTTGCCACTATAATTCCTATAGTATGTAAACCATAGCCTTGTAAACTTAGTTCATTTATATAAAGTCCTGGGAGATATTATTTAAGGAACGACTTGTTGATATCTAGAAAGGGAAGTACAGGTCACTAAGAGTCAACATGGTTCACTGAGAACAGATCATTCAAAAAACATTTTGCATGAACAAAATCAATGTAAGTAGAAAAAGGAAAGAAATATCTTCATTAAATGACAGAAAAAAAGGGTGATTGCCTATGTATATGATATGGAATTGATAATAATATTTAAACCTAAGAGCAATTCTCCAATAGAATAGTAGTGCAGATCATCCAAAGGAGAAAAGCAATTTATTAATAATGATATGAAACATGTTTTAAAACAAATTGAGCAACTCAAATGTCACCTTACCTATATCAAATGACCGAGAATCATAGGATCATAGATTTAGAAATGAAGAGGATTCTTAAAAGTAATTTCTTTTTCCCTCCTCTTTTTTTAATAGTCAATGTTTGAGAAACTACAGGAAGGTACACTAATACACTGTTGGTAGAATTGCAATTGCCCTAAATGTTTCTGGAAAACAATTTAAAATTTTTTTTAAAAGGTTAGCAAATTGTTCATGCTCCTTATCTGTTTTGCTTTGTTAAAATGGGGACATGGAAGAAAGGGGATGATAAAAGAGAAAATTTCTTTCTGCAACAAAAGAAAAGCATCACCAAAACAATAGAAGAAAAAAATAAGTTTTTTTTTTTGGACCAGCTTTTATAGCATAGAAAATGGAGTTGATGTAGATATATATGTCTAGATTTCAGGAAAGTATTTGTCAGTCTTCTATTATATCTTTGTGAACAAGATGTGGGCTTAGTGATGGTACTCATAAGTGTAGATAAATTGCTTGAATGATTGGAATTTCAGAAATCCCTAATCCATTTGGAAGGAATAGTCTGCTACAAAGTATCTGTCCTTTGTCTTCAGATATTTAGAATTTTTGTCAGTGATTTGGAAGAAATCAATCATGTTTGTTGATGATTGTTTAGTTTCTAATTTTTAAAGTATTTCTTTTAGAGAAATAGTGCTGCATACAGGAAAAGACAGGCTGTGTTCTCTTAGACCAAATGACCTCAATGAGAACTAAAGTATCACCAAAGTCTCTTGGCATTAATGTTTTAAGAAAACCACCAGAATTATTGAGCCTTTAAGGATTACAGAATGGATAAAACCAGTGTTTGGGCCAAGGAACTCAGCCTGAGTGAGCCATAGGTGAAACCTTTACTTGCTTCTACTCTCTCTTCCTGTAGAGTCACCATAGATGTCGATCAATATATTATTAAGGATTGTCATTGTTATAGAACTTTAATACTTGTAAAACACTTTACATGCATTATCTTATTTGAACCTTACATGGGCCTATGAAATTGTTGAATAGAAAGTCAGTGTGGTATAATGGGTGAGCTCTATATATTGGTTGTGTGATTCTGGGCAAGTCATTTATCTTCTCAGCATCCTAGGCAACTCTCCTAAGACTTCAAATTTCAGAGAAAGTAGCCTACATTGGTAGAAGAAGTGTCCTCACTGGGAGTTTTCTATACCACTGAAATCAACAGCATTAATCTTTATTGTATAAGAAATGTGTGAGGAGGTTACTAATGGCATTCATTCCATTTTATAGATAAGCAAACTGATGTTTCACCATCGTGTTGTAGTTGCTCAGTTATTTCAGTCATGGCTGCCTCTTTATGACTCCATTTGGAATTTTCTCAGCAAAGACACTGGAGTAGTTCACCATTTCCTTCACCAGCTCATTTTACAGATGGGGAAACTGAGCCAAAGAGGAAAATTCCATGGCTTTCCCAGGGTTACACAGCTAGTAAGCGTCTAAGGTTAGTCTGAACTCTGGAAGATGAATTGTCCTAATTCCAGACCCAGTGCTCTACCCACTAAACCACTTAGCTGCCCTATTTTGCCAGGTCACGCTGCAATTATTGACAGAAGCAAAATTTATGCTCAGGTGTCTTCTCACACCAAGTTCAACATTCATTCCACTACTCCATATTGCTTCTCATATTTGAAACACAAAGAAAACTATCTTTCATCACAGTTTAAATTCTTATTTTACATATATAAAAATTTAAAAAAGTTCTGATTAAAAGAAGGTTGACTTTGTATATTAAGGAAACGGTTGAATTATTTATTGATTTTACAGTTGTAACTAGCATTATAAATATTTTATTTTTTACTCCTCACACCCACATGCCCACTTAAAAACAACCCAATAATAGTAATGATACTGGAAAGTAGATAATTTTTTTTAATATAAAATTAACAAACTTACCCTAAACCCCAAAAAATGTTTATATTTGATTTATTATCATTTATAGGGATCTTAATTATTGACTTTTCCAATTTGCATATTTTTTCTTTTACAAATCCTAATGATTTCAAGGATATGGTTAATCAAATGTGAAGAGCATTAAGGTTGTTAATCATTCTTACAACAACTTTGTTTCAATTGTGCCTTACTTTAAATTTTAAAACTAGTACTTTTTTTCCTATTTCTATGAGACCTCAATCCTGAGTTAATAAACAGATTTATTCCTAAATGTGTTTTACTGATTGTAAAATTAAATATTGATTCCCTAAGGATGTTTCAATAGGATATCCTATCCAGCCATCTGCCTGGACGATCTCACTAGCCAGTCCTTACACTGCTGCAGAACAAAATAATCCTCCCTACTCACCACTACAGAGAGCATCTTCCACTGTTAACCTTTAAGTGTCTGGAGGGAGTTCGATTTTTCTTTTAAAAAATATTTGTAGAGGGGGACAGGCCGGGAAGGCGCAGCGCAGCTGGGGCAGGCCGGGAAGGCGCGGGCGTGGCCGGCAGCCAGGGGAGGTGGGGGGGGGGGGGGGGGGGCGGGGCGGGGGGTCGTGGGAGGGGGTAGGGGGTGGGCGCGAGTATGCACG
>NW_027186458.1:1643916-1657526 GCF_028583685.1 Petaurus breviceps papuanus | reverse complement strand
CTCCAAAGACAAGGATGACAGAGTGAACCTCACTTGCTCCAAACCCCCCCTCTGACCCTGAAAACATAGTAACTCTTGCCCCAGGGCAAAACCCTCTACAATAAAGGTTTGGGATCCTAGAGGAAGGGCGTTGCTAGGACCCTGCCTCAAAATGGGTAGAAAGCAGACTACAAAGACAAAGACTGGAGTCCTACTATCCTCAGAGGGAGGAACCAACCTCAGAGGGGGACAATGTGGACTCCACACCCAAAGCTGAAACTTCAACAGGGAATGGGTCGCAAGCACAAAAGGCTCTCCTAGATGAGATCAAAAGGAACTTTGAAAGCAAAATGAGAGAGATAGAAGACAAAATGAATAATTCAAAACAAAAATAGCAGAATTAGAAAAACATTATAATGAGGAAAACATCTCTCTAAAAAGAAAAGTGTATGATATGGAAAAGGAGCTTCAAAAATTAACCAAGGAAAATGGTTTGCTAAAAACTAGGATTAACCAAATGGAAACAAATAACCCTATGAGGAACCAAGAATTAGTCAAGCAAAACACCAAGAATGAAAAATTAGAAAAAGAGGTAAAATACCTCAAACAAAAAATAACTGACCTGGAAAACAGATCCAGAAGAGATAATCTGAGAATCATAGGCCTACCAGAAAATGATGATGAAAAAATGACCCTGAACAACATTCTCCAAGAGCTCGTTATGAAAAACTGCCCTGAGATACTAGATACTAGAATATGAGGGTAAAATAGAAATAGAGAGAATGCACTGGACACCTGCTGAAAGAGATCCCAAACTGAAAAGTCCTTGAAATGTTGTGGCCAAACTCCAGAACTACCAGATAAAAGAGAAAATACTTCAAGCGGCCAGAAAGAAACAATTCAAATATCGAGGGTCCACAGTGAGGATTGCACAGGATTTGGTAGCCTCTACACTGAAAGATAGGAGGCAGGGGAATACAATTTTCCGGAAGGCAAAAGAGCTCGGGTTACCAACAAGGATCACATACCCAGCGAGACTGAGCATAATCTTCCAGGCAAAGAGATGGTCATTCAACAATATAACAGAGTTCCAGACCTTCTTGATAAAAAAGCCAGAACTCAATGGAAAATTCAACCTCCAATTACGAGATGCAACAGTGACTTAGAAAGGTAAACAAGGAGAACACACACACACACACACACACCTTGCTATTTGATAAGAGCAAACTGGTTATAGACAAGTAGAGGGTATGACTATAAAATACACAAAATGATGATTTAAAAAAATCTTATTAAGGGCTACAAAGGGACTGCAATGGAAGAAAGGGAATGGTTGAAGTGGAAAAGGGTAAATTATGCCACACATAGAGGCATAAAAACTGTATAGCAGAGGAAAAAAAGGGAGGGAGTTGGGAAGCATATGAGCTTTTCCCTCATTGGTTCTGGTACAAGGAGGGAATAACAACCAGTTAAGCATAGGACTCTATGGAGAAGAAACACAAAAAGTATCAATTTAGAGGGAAAGAGGGGAGGGAGAGGAGCTTTGAATGAGATTTGTTCCTGTCACTCTTGATGCGAAGAAGAAATAGCATACTTCATTAAGTATAAAAATATCCTACAGGCAGTAGGAGGGGGAAAGGTACAAAAGGGGGTGGGAGTAGTTTGTAGGGAGGGAAGTAGTAAGGGGAAAGGGGAGGAAAACAGAGGGGGGCTGATAAGGAAACACTGAGGGAGGCGGTGGTCAAAAGGAAAACTATTAGGGGGTGAAGGGAGAAGGGAGGGAAAATATGAACATTAACAGGGGCAGGAATAGGATGGAGGGAAAGAGATAACAATCATAACTGTAAATGTGAATGGAATGAACTCTCCCATAAAACAGAGATGGATAGCAGTATGGATTAGAAATCATAATCCTGCAATATGCTGTTTACAAGAAACACATCTGAAACAGAGGGATACACACAAGGTAACGGCAAAAGTTTGGAATAAAATATATCATGCCTCAGCTAAAGTAAAAAAAAAAGCAGGAGTAGCAATCCTTATCTCAGATAAAGCAAAAGCAAAAATTGACCTAATTAAAAGAGATAAGGAAGGAAACTATATCCTGTTAAAAGGCACCATTGAGAATGAAGCAATATCATTACTTAACATATATGCACCAAGTGGTGTAGCATCCAAATTCCTAGAGGAGAAGGTAAAGGAATTAGAGAAAGAAATAGATAGCAAAACTATACTAGTGGGAGACCTTAATCTCCCCCTCTCTGAACTTGATAAATCCAACCTCAAAATAAACAAGAAAGAAGTTAAGGAGGTGAACAGGATTTTAGAGTGGATAGGTATGATAGATCTCTGGAGAAAACTGAATGGGGATAAAAAGGAATATACTTTCTTCTCAGCAGTTCATGGCACATACTCAAAAATTGACCATGTTCTAGGGCATAAAAACCTCACAATTCTATGCAGTAAGGCAGAAATATTAAATGCATCCTTCTCAGATCATGATGCAATAAAAATTATATGCAATAAAGGGCCAGGGAAAGACAGACTAAAAACTAATTGGAAATTAAACAATTTAATCCTAAAGAATGAGTGGGTCAAACAAGAAATTATAGAAACAATCAGTAATTTCATTCAAGAGAATGATAATAATGAGACAACATACCAAAATCTGTGGAATGCATTAAAGGTAGTTCTTAGGGGAAGTTTAATATCCCTGAGTGCATATGTGATTAAATTAGAGAAAAGGGAGCTCAACGAATTGGGCATGCAATTAAAAAACCTAGAAAAAGAACAAATTCAAAATCCCCAATTAAATTAGAAATATTGAGGACAAAAAGAGAGATTAATAAAATTGAAATTAAGAAAACTATTGAATTAATAAATAAAACCAAGGGCTGGTTTTATGAAAAAAACAACAAATTGATAGACCCTTAGTCAATATGATAAAAAAAAGAAGAAAACCAAATTATGAGTATCAAAAATGAAAAGCATAAATCTACCTCCAATGAAGAGGAAATCAAAACAATAATTAGGAATTATTTTTCCCCATTGTATGCACATAAATTTGACAATCAGGGAAATGGATGAAAATTTACAAACATACAAGTTGCCCAGATTAACCGAAGAGGAAGTAAATTACATAAATAATCCCATCTCAGAAAAAGAAATTGAACAAGCCATCAGTCAGCTCCCTAGGAAAAAATCTCCAGGGCCAGATGGATTCACTGGTGAATTCTAGCAAACATTTAAAGAACAATTGATTCTAATACTCTACAAACTATTTGGGATAATTAGTGAAGGAGTCCTACCAAATTCTTTTTATGACACAAATATGTTACTGATAACTAAATCAGGAAGAGATAAAACAGAGAAAGAAAATTATAGACCAATCTCCCTCATGAATATAGATGTAAAAATTCTAAATAAAATACTAGCAAAAAGACTACAGCAACTTATCTCAAGAATAATACACTTTAATCAGGTAGGATTTATTCTAGGAATGCAAGGATGGTTTAATATTAGGAACACCATCAGTATAATTGATCATATCAACAATAAAACTAGCAGAAACCACACGATCATCTCAATAGATGCAGAAACGGCTAACAAAATACAACATCCATTCTTATTAAAAACATTAGAAAGTATAGGAATAAATGGAGCCTTCCTTAAAATAATAGGCAGCATCTATTTAAAGTCATCAGCAAGTATTATATGTAATGGGGAGAAGCTAGAAGCATTTCCCATAAGATCAGGGGTGAAACAAGGGTGTCCACTATCACCCCTCTTAGTCAATCTGGTACTAGAAATGTTAGCAGTAGCAATTAGAGAAGAAAAAGAAATCAAAGGAATCAAATTAGGCAAAGAAGAGACCAACCTATCACTCTTTGCAGATGATATGATGATATACTTAGAGAATTCTAGAGAATCAAGTAAAAAAACTACTTGAGACAATAAATAAATTTGGCAAAGTTGCAGGATATAAAATAAACCCACATAAATCCTTGGCATTCGTATATATTTCCAATGAAATTCAACAGCAAGAGATAGAAAGAGAAATCCCATTTAAAGTTACTGTAGACATTATAAAATATTTGGGAATCTACCTGCCAAAACAAACCCAGGACCTGTATGATCATAACTACAAAACACTTTTCACACAAATAAAGTCAGATCTAACTAATTGGAAAAATATCAATTGCTCATGGCTGGGTCGAGCTAATATAATAAAAATGACAATTTTAAATTATATATTTAGTGCCATACCAATTAATTTACCAAAAAACTACTTTATAGAGCTAGAAAAAATAGTAACAAAATTCATTTGGAAGAATAAACGGTCCAGAATATCAAGGGAATTAATGAAAAGAAATGCTAGGGAAGGTGGACTAGCTATACCAGTTTTCAATCTGTATTATAAAGCAGCAGTCATCAAAACTACTTGGTACTGGCTGAGGAATAAAGGAGTGGATCAATGGAATAGGTTAGGCACACGAGATTCAGAATTCAATGACTATAGTAATGTATTGTTTGATAAACCTCCAGACCCTGGTTTTTGGGATAAGAACTCACTATTTGACAAAAACTGCTGGGAAAACTGGAATATAGTATGGCAGAAACTGGGCATAGACCATTATCTAATACCATATACCAAAATCAAGTCTAAATGGGTGCATGATCTAGGTATAAAGGTTGATACTGTAATCATTCTCATAAAACAAGGAATAGTTTACCTATCAGACTTGTGGAGAGGGAAAGACTTTATGACTAAACAAGAATTAGAGAACATTATAAAATGTAAAATGGATAATTTTGACTACATGAAATTGAAAAGTTTCTGTACAAACAAAGCCAATGTAACCAAGATTAAGAGGGAGGTGGGAAATTGGGAAAGAATCTTTACAACCTATGTCTCTGACAAAGGACTCCTTTCAAAAATATACAGAGAATTGAGTCAAATTTATAAGAATACACGTCATTCCCCAATTGATAAATGGTCAAAGGATATGAACAGGCACTTTTCAGAGAAAGAAATTAAAGCTATCTATAAGCACATGAAGAAATGCTCTAATTCACTATTGATTAGAGAAATGCAAATCAAAAGAACTCTGAGGTACCACATCTCACCAGTCAGATTGGCTAAGATGACAAAACAGGAAAATGACAAATGCTGGAGAAGATGTGTGCAAACTGGAACACTAATGCATTGTTGGTGGAGTTGTGAACTGAGCCAGCCTTTCTGGAGAGCAATCTGGAATTATGCCCAAAGGTCTATAAATACTTTCATACCCTTTGACACAGCTATACCAGTCCTAGGGTTATATCGCAAAGAGATCATAGAAATGGGAGAAAGACCCATATGTACAAAAATGTTTATAGCAGCTCTTTTTGCTGTGGCAAAGAATTGGAAATTAAGGGGGTACCCATCAATTGGGGAATGGCTGAACAAGTTGTGGTATATGCATGTTATGGAATACTATTGTGCTATAAGAAACGAGGAGCAGACGGTCTTCATATTTACCTGGAGAGGCTTAAAAGAACTGATGCTGAGTGAGAAGAGTAGAACCAGGAGAAATTTGTACACAATTACAGACACAATGTATGTGTGATGACCAACTTTGATAGACTGGACTCTTCTCAGCAATGCAGTGATATAAGTCAATCCCAAAAGACTCATGATGAAGAGAAATATGTGCATCCAGAGAAAGAACTAAGTTTATATCCAGGTGAAAGCAAAATACCTGATCTTTTTCCTTCTCTTATTTGGTTTTATGTCCTCTTTACCATTTTTCATTCCAGCTGGTACAATCCGTCCTTATAACCTGACTAATGTATAATGTGAAAGTATTTACAGATCTTATACTTGACTATAAGCTGCCATGGGGGGAGGAGGGGAGAGAGGGGGACAAAATGTGAAACTCAAGGAATTGTGGAATTGAATCCTGTAAACTAAACGGAAACAAACAAATTAATTAAAAAATAAAAAAATATATATTTATAGGGGCAGCAAAGTGGCACAGTGAAAAGCACCAGCCCTAGAGTCAGAAGGACCTGAGTTCAAATCCAGCCTCAGACACTTGACACACTTACTAGTTGTGTGACCTTGGGAAAGTCAATTAACCCCAATTGCCTTGCCTTCCACCCTCCAAAAAATAAAAATAAATAAATATATTTATATCCTTGGAAGTTAGAACAGACTCTGGTACATAGTAGGGACTTATTGATACTCTCAATTAATTCATTCAATGATATAGTATTTGAAACCATGACAAACTGAACAATCAAGTCATAGACCAGCTGAATTATTGAATGCCAGAGACAGGAAGAGACCTTAGAGATAAAGTTCCTTATTTTACAGATGATGAACCTATGACCCAGTATGAGGAATGGGCATGTTTAAGGTTCCCATTTGTAAACAGAAGAGTAGGTATTAGAATGCCCTTTCAAATGTCAGTCACTAAATAAGTATGTTTCCTTTGTTTGAATATAACTAAGAAATCTGCATAAGAAGGAAACAGACTGTGAGACTTTCCTAGAATCAAACTCTAGTCATATTGCTCAGGGCTAGTAATTTTCACATGATCCTTAAAATCATTTGCACTTTGTCTATAGGACCTTTATTTTCTTTCAGTCTTTCATTTCTCTCCTCTTTTTTCCTTATATTGATATTCCCATAAACCATTGCCTTAATGGTGTATCACAGCTAAAGCTTTACACCTTTCTGTGTCTCTGCAATTATCATGGCTGTGCCAGTGGGCATGGAACCAAAGGTTTTGTTCCATTATCCTTCTTGACAGCTGTCCAGGCAGAATTCCTAAAACAATGAATCAATTCAGGCAGTTTAGAGTTCTAATTTTGCCAACTAGAAATTAAATAGTTAAGAACTTGGGAAGCAAGGAAAGAAAAACATTTGTCAGTGTCACCAACCATGTCAGGTATTGAGAATGCTCTGGAGGCCTCAGGCAGCATGACCAGTGGCACTCATTTTCATTCTCTCTCTTCTCTCTGTCTTTGTCTCTGTCTTTCTCCATATCTCCATCTCTGTCTCTCTCTCTCCATCTCTCTCTGTGTGTCTCTCCATCTCTCTGTCTCTTTCCATTGCTCTGTCTCTGTCTCTCTTTGTCTCTGTCTCTCCATCTCTCTGTCTCTGTCCCACACACACACATACGCACACACGTACACACAGATATATAGATATAGATGTAATAATATAGTGAAGTAATTTCTTGTTTTCTACTTGGTTCCATGAGGCAGAAGAAGGAACAATCGAAGGAAATTGCATAGATTTAGTCTTGATGTAAAGAGAATTCTTCCTAACAGTTTCATCCCAAAGTGAAATTGTGGAGAGGTGGTAGATTCTTTCTTAATGGGAGGACTTCAAATAATGGTGGAAGATTATTTGTCAAGTCCATCACAGAGCAGGTTTTGTTCAGGTATGGGGTGGATTAGGTGGGACAGATATGGGGCTTGTCTCCCTTGTACCTCTGAGATTTGATGATGGAAGCCCAGCACAGAGCCTTAGGACACATGTATTCTTGAGGCTTTGGAGGTTGCTAAAGGTAGTCAAATGGTTCTGTGGATAGAGGATTGGACTTTGAGTCAGGAAGCACTTAGTTCAAATCCTGTCTTGGACACATTAGCTGTGTGTTATCGAACAAGTCACTTAACCTTGGTTAACCTCAATTTCCTCATCTGTAAAATAGAGATGATAATAATAGCATCTATCTCCTAGGGTTGTTGTGAGGTTCAAATGAAATAAAATACATAAAAAGCTTTGCAAACATTAAAATGCTATGTACATTCTGGGCATTATTCATGCCCACTATGCAATTATGTGAAAGACTTCCACACATGACTTTCCTAATGTGTGTGTGTAGAGGGCAAATTGGGACATTTCTCATGGAGCTAGGCATGTCCTCTGACCATGCCATCTGACTTCTTTCTCTGAGTCTTATTAAAGCCTTTCTTCAACCCTTGGTAATATACGCTCATGACTCGGTTACTTCCTTGGTGCCTGTAGTCAAAGATGTGTTTAGGAAGATTGACCACAGAGTCGAGAGGGTCATGGCCCTTTGGTAGGCTATAAGTGAAAGCCTCTACATCTCTTTTGAGCACATTATTTTAGAACTCTCCCATCTCACCCTAGTATTTGCAGCAAGAGAGGAGAGAAAGGGGATTGTTTTTCCCTCTCTGCAACATATCTTCCTTCTTGAAGCACTCCAGTAACAATGGCAGCCTATATAGCTCAAGAATAGTTCATTGAGAACATATGCTTGTCCACGTCCATTTAGGCCTGAGTGAAGAAAGAGCTCAGGTCCATGGATCCCTCTTCTGATTTGGTTTTTTAATTTTTTTCCTCTCTGAGTCCGGGTCAACAGAAAGTGATCCTGAGAAATAACATTTCATGTTAGTAAGATTGTATATTGAGTGATCAGGAGTTCCTGGGAAAGAGCCAGATTCCCAGAAGGTGCTTCCAGCAAGTACTTTGCTTTTCAGAGTTGACCCTCGATAAATTAACATAATTTTGAATTGAAAAGACCAAAGAGCTGTGCCTACCTGGGCAGGAGATCTGAACCATGTGAGTTATTTGGACATAGAGGTCTAAGATGAAGGTGACATATCTGTGCAGCAGTCCCACAAAGGATCTTTATCTTTCAGAAAAAGCTAGAGTGATTTTGATGGGGGTGTGTATTATTTTGCATATTGATTAAGATGTACAAAGTCTTTTATACTTTAAGTACCTCTTTTGTTGTAGACAAAATATATAACTCTCAACTTTTTGCGACCTCATTTGGGGTTTTCTTGGCAAAGACACTGGAGTGTCTTGCCATTTCCTTTTCCAGCTCATTTTACAGAAGAGGAAACTGAGGCAAATAGGGTTAAGTGACTTGGCCAGGGACACACAGCCACTAAGCATCAGAAGCCAGATTTGAACTCAGAAAGATGAGTCCTCCTGATTCCAGGCCCAGCATTCTATCTACTGCATTACTTAAGTGTTTAGTTATCCTATACCTGATGCTTATTTTGTACATTGAATATCTTTTTTACGATGGATTCTCTTCATTTTTTTGGGAAGACCATAGACATGAACCATAACTAAGTGAAGTTTTACTCTGAAATGAGGACATAAGAAGGTAAAGATATGAGAACAGATCTCATTTCTCTTTGAAACTAAGACATCCCTGGAATGAATCTAGGCTCCATGTAAGATAGGAGTTTGAGACTCTTGCAGAAGGCAACCACTGGTTCACACTTAATAATAGATAGTGTTCCAGCCTTCATTTTGACCGCTGAAAACTGAGCCCTTTTGAGGGAACTATAGAGAAGGGGACAGTGGGAAGAATGCTGGATTTGAAATCAGTGAGCTCAGGTTCAAATTCCAGTGTTGCCAATAATTACCTGTGTGAACTTGAGCAAGCTATTTAATCTCTGTGTGCCTCAGTTTCCTTTTTTTGGTAAAATGAGGAGGTTGGACTTGACCTCTGAGTTCTCTTTCAATTTCAAATCAAATGAATTGAATCTGTGATGTGTAGCATGGAGAGTTTCTTGGCACTTAGAAAGAGCCAATCAGTGAGTAATGAGGGAGGAAAGAAATCAGCAAGAGTGCATTGGTGGGGAAGAGAGTTAGAAGGGAGTGTTTGGGAATTTTGCTGAGATGGTAAAAACTAGGTACCAGTATATGGAGCATGCTGGGTCATTGCACCAGCCTACCCTATGTCAACAGAGTATATTAATCCAGTTTGGACTTTTGTCCCCTCTCTAAACTCCTAAAGGTCTGTGAGCAAAGTTTCGGACAATGTAAAATGGGGTTAATTTAGATTATGTTTAAGAGAACTTCTACCTTTAAATATTATGAAGCTAATTCCTTGCATTTTTAAAAATGTCTCTATTATACCCTTTCAGAATTTCATGAAAGTGACACATGTATAAATTGACAATTTGTACTTGGCTATCATTGCATCCAGAAGTTTTAATTTGGTTTTGTTTTACATTGAGGTTTCCATCTTGTTATAAGACATAAAAATCAATGTCAACATTTCTGCTTCTGACTTTGCATTTTGAAAGAAATTCAAAAGCTTTTCCACAAATATAAACTGAGTCCTCTATGATATCAAATATAGTGCAAAGGGACATCTTTAAAACCCAGTTCAGCTGGAAGAGATTATCAGGTAAATGACTCAGGGTATTAGATTAAACTCTGGACGTGAGCATCAAGGAAGTGTGATTTTTATTTCCTGCCTGAAAATGAATAGGCGAATTTGCCTAAGCTCCCTGAGAAAGTTCTCTTCTGGCTGTCTCATGCACCTCTGGAAAATGGAACACTTGTGGTCACACATTCACTACTTAAAATAGATGTGTCATGAGGGATGAGAGAAGTTTTGCCAAGCTTAGCACACTCTTGGAAACCAAATTCAGAATTCACCCTGTTCAGTTTATTTGCTATTTTAAAGAAAAGAAGCCATTAAAAATTTTGAACTTTCCATTAGTGCTATTGAAATGCCTGGATCTTCTTTGATTCGACTCAAACCAGATCAATCCCTACTGATTGACTGCAGAGGATGTAGGGGGGGCTGCTGTCCCATTTTCTTCATTTCATTGATTCATGCTTATTCAGTCAGAATCATTTATTTATTTACATTTGGGCAAATGGAGTTTGCACATATAGAAATGGAATTGTCCTCTAACTTTTCAAAATACCATCATCTTTTAACCATTTTGTAGCCATTTTCATTTCATATATATCTAGAAACATGGAAATACCACCACCTCAAGAATAATGCCGATTGCAGGTGACTCAAAGTTCAATGGAGACACATAAACAAAGTGTCAGCTCCTTGCCATCGACCAAGAAAAGTGGCCTGAAAGCCCCCATCAGGATGCAATCCCAAAAGGAGCTGGCCCATCCCATTGCCAGAATGGGAAATAAAAACAGGACAGATCAAGAATTACATGGATCCCATGAAATCTTAAAAATCTCAGAGGCAATTGAGCAAGATCTTCTATGGAAGTGACGTGGAGGCAGACAGCCCTGTGGGACCTGGGGAGTGCTGTCCTTGGGGCATGCATGATGTTCCCTGCCAACTCCTTGTGAAAACTTGGTGTGAGTCTATCTCCAGTCATGATGAATCAGGTAGGTTATACGGTATGGGGCTGGGTTTTATAATTGCCCAGGAGGCAGAAGAACTGATGATTCAGGGATTACTGAGCCAGAACTCAGTGTGCTTACAAAAGAGGTGTCCCATCACTTCTCACTTCCTTTCCTTTGCAGATATGAGGAGTCAGAACTTTGAGCTTCCTCTGAGGGTCAGGTGGGGAAATGGCAATGCTTTGTTTGCCACCCAGACATGTAACCATGGGCATAAAGCTGCCTCTGGCTCTTTTTGTGATTTTCCCCCTATTTATATAAACAGATATTATGAAATTGACATTTACAGGTAAACTTGTGAATTCAAGAAATATGGAGGTCCTGTCAAAGGGAGGTCCCATTGGTGGTCAGAGGTTGATAGCAACATACATGTTGTAGGAATATTGTAATTACAATAACTTCTATGCCCACCAGAATATTACTGACCAATAGCACTTGAAGTGCTTGTGGGGGGAAGAAAGAAAAACAGCAAATACAAATGAAGCAACAGTCACACAAAGAAAGGCAGCTTTAGGGGGGCGATGCATGGCAGAGGGAATTTCCAAGAATGGCCCCTCAGAGCCTAGGAAAAAGCTGCATCTAAGAGGGATTTGTGAGGGCTCTACAAAGACCAGAAAGGACCTCTCCCGCAGGATTTGGAGCTTGCCCCTTTGCCACATGCATTCTCTGCACATGTGCCTCTCTCTGCCATTGTTGTACAGGAGGCTCAGCCCTTCTCTTTCCATGTATTCTGTGTGCTTGTGAGCGTATGCCAAGTTTGGGGGATAATGTCTGGTGCCAGCTGTCCTTGCTGTACTGTCGAAGTAAATACCATTTGCAAAACCAAGTTAATCGAGCAGCCCTTTTTGTGGTAATGCAGAACTTAAAACAAAGAAATGCACTTTGATTGAAGAAGAGCTAAACCAATCGCGGTAAATAAATGTATCAGAATATGGCTGTGCTGTAAGAAGTGACAAAAATGATGAACTTAGAGAAGTACGGGGAAAACAGCGTATATGCACGGTTGCAAAATTAAATCATTTAACCGATAAAAATATGCAATGAAAAATATATGATGTAGAAGCAAAGGATAACCACCATGAAAGCACGGAAACTGGCATGCTTTGAAAAGAAAAACTTGATCTCAAAGAAGAGGTATTAGAAGACCCTTCTTGCTCCATGATGAAAGACTATAAATTCCATAATGTCAGTCTGAGTCCCAATTACATCTTAAAATAATAGATAAAAGAACTTGATGAGCATCAAATAAATGAAAGGTAAATATCTAGTAATGAACAGAATACATGTTGTCAAAGTATAAATAATATTGGGCTGGCTAGGTGGCACAGTGAAGAGAGCACCGGCCCTAGAGTCAGAAGAATCTGAGTTCAAATCCAGCTTCAGACACTTGACACATTTACTAGCCAAGTGACTTTGGGTAAGTCACTTAACCCTAGTTACCTTCCAAAAAAAAAAAAAGGCAAAGTAGAAATAATATGCAGCTAGGTGCCTTGGTGGATACAATGCTAGACTTGGATTCTAGGAGGTCTGTATTCTAATCTTGCTTTATTTGTTTATTAGCCACGTGACACTAGGTGAGTCATTCTACTTTCTTGTGCCTCAGTTTCCACATCTGTCAAATGAGACAATTAGATTTGATCACCTCATCCAGTCCTAAATCTATGATCCTATGTTTCCCTGAAAAACAGTTCAGCTTTTAAAAACCTGACATTCATTCAATATCTTTCTTTTTTTTGTGTGTGTGGTAAAGGAGTCATAAGCCAGGGATTAAATGATAGCAGGATGAGACAAATCTTGTATTGTTTTTGTTTTTTTAAGATGGCTTATTATCATCCAACTTATTTTTCCTTCTGTTTTTAGATACTGGAACAACTATATACATTATAGGCATTTAGCCCACTACAGGGTGCTAGAAAAACAGATGGGCAAGACCAATCCATGGGCCATCCAAGTAGTAACCAGATGGTATATATCATTGGGAGATTTTCAAAATAGTAACAATTCACATTTCAATCAACCTTTTAAATTTACAAAACTCATCCTTCTAAATAACTGTCTGAGCTAGTAGGGAGCAAATAACACAATCCCCATTTCCTAGATGAAATCTATTCCTCTATATCTCTGATGTTCCCTGATGCATAGTTAGAAGGATAAGGATCTGAGAATTTTGTTATCATTATCATTTTGTCTTTGTTTTTTGGGGAAAATAAAGATGAGGGATAATGCAGATTTGTGAACTCATCAGAGCAGGGAACTCCCAGTCTGGGAATCCCTTTTTCCAAAAAAGATTTGCAAATTACCTGCAATATATCACCTAAGAGATTTGTGTGGATCACTTAGAGTTTGAATCCACTTACCCAGGATCACATGGCCAAAATACATTAGAGGTAATACGTGAATCCAGGTCTTTGTGGATCCTAGCCATTACTTCAGTCAGTACACACACACACACACACACACACACACACACACACACACACACACA
>NW_027186458.1:1639152-1643906 GCF_028583685.1 Petaurus breviceps papuanus | reverse complement strand
CACACACACACACACACACACACACACACACACACACACACACACACTCAATGAATTTTTTTATTATGTGTTTGTATGTATGTATAATAACTTTGTGCAACTTTTTTGCATATATATGTATGAAATATCTTTAACAGAATTTATAACATTAATTTTATAAGCCCCCAAATGCATAAGAATGAAAAATCCTTGTTTATTATGACCATAGGCATATAATTAACATCAAGAGCTAGCATTGCTTACAATGGAGAAACACTAGTAATTTTCACAATATGAATAGGAATAAAACAAAGATTCCCTCTTCTCTCCATTATCTGACAGAGTTCTAGAAATGTTTGCTATAGCAGAAACACAGGAGAATAAAACTAAAGGTACAAATATTATCAAAAAGGATGTAAAACAATGTTGATTTGCTAATGACTTGATGGTCTACTTAGAAAATACTAGCAAATTATTCAAGAAAATAATTTAGATGCTTACTAGCTGTAACAAGATTTCAAGAACATAAATCCATAAAAATTATCAGTACTTTTATGTTACATAAACAAAGACCAGACAGATTTTATGATAAAATAAATTCCACTTAAAATAACTACAAAATGTGTAACAGATTAGAATTAAAGCTCTTGAAAGATTTATAATGATACAATTATAAAAAACTTTTGTAGTAATTAAGCAACAAAACATTAAAAAGCTAGTTTGAACCATAAAAAATTAGGAATATTCCCTAAATTAATTTATAAATTTAGTGTATTTCAGTGAAATTACTAGGGGAATTATTTTTGGACCTAGACACAATAGTATTAAAATTCAGTAAAAAAAAAAAAAAGTAAAATCTAGAATCTCAAAGAGGTTACCATTACCAGATTTAAAATTATATTAAAAATTAAGAGTCATAAACCTATATGATATTGATTTAAAAAAAAGAATAGGAAGTCATTGGAATAGAGTACATAAGCAGGAAACAGAAGCAATTATACATAGTAGCATAACATTCTATCAACAGTGTGGAAAGACGCCCAAACTGGAAAGCAGTCTACTAGAAATTAGGTTTAGAACAAAATTTTCCACTTGATGGTACAGGGAATAGAGGGCTGGGCTGGAGTTAGGAAGACCTGAGTTCACATTTGACCTCAGACACTTGTTAGCTAGCTGACCCTGGGCAAGTCACTTAATTTCTGCTTGATTCAGTTTCCTCATCTGTAAAATGGGAATGATTTAGCAATGTCATTGTACAGATAAAACAAGAGAACAATTAAATAGGGAAAACATTTTTAGAACAAATTTCTTGGTGAAGATCTAATACCCAAGACATATAGAAAATTGATGCAAATACATAAGAGCAAGAGTCATTCCCAGTACATAAATTGTTAAAGGATATGAAGAGAAAGCTCTTAAAAGAATAAAAGCAGACTACCTATAATGTATGATAAAAAGTTTCCAAATTTGCAAATTAAAATAACTCAGATTGACAAAGATGACAAAAAAGAAAAATTACAATCACTGGTGGGTCTTTAATTAAAGAACAAGATCACTAATTCATCATTGGTGGAATTATGAAGCAGCAGAGCCATCCTGGCTATACTCAAAAAGGCACTCGACTAGGTTTATCCTTGGACCCAGTCATTCATCTACTAGGTTTATATCCCAGAGAAGAAAGGAAAAGGTCTAATATGGTAAAAAAAAAAAATCTTTATAGTTGCATATTTCACTGTAGCAAAGAAATGGAAAATAAAATAGGTTCACATTAGTTGAGGAGTGGTTGAACCAATGATGGTGTATCAATCAATTGAAAGGTATATGTTAAGCCTGACTATGCCTAGGAACTGGGTAACAAGCACAAAGACTGAAACACAATACTTATTCCCTATGATCTTATATTAAATGGGGGAGACTTGAAGTATATAAAAATTCATACAATATAAACATGAAGTTTATAAATAAATATATACACAATTAGTTACCTACATGTTAATTCATGAGGATTGGCATTAGCAAATGGGGATAGGGTAGATCTGGAAAAGTTTTGGGTGGAAGATAGTACCAGATGGGCATATTGAAAAAAAAGAGGGATGCTAGGAAGCAGAGGGGAGGAGGGTGAACTCCAGGAATGGGGAATGTGAAGGCAAAGGCAAGGCAATAGGAGATGGACTTCTAGTTTGGGGAACAGAGAGAAGACCAACTTGATCAAATGGCAGAATAAGGAAGAGGAAGAAAGGTACAATAAGGTTGGAAAGATGGTTTTGGACAAGTTTGTGAAAAGTTTTAAAAGCTAAGCAGAGGAATTTGTATTTCATCTTCATGGCAGTAAGAAACCACGGCAGTTCATTGATTAGGGAAGTCACATGGTCAGATCTGTGTCTAAGAAAAATCATTTTTTTCATCAATATATAGAATGGCTTGAAGACTTGAGGGAGGTGGACTCATGAGGAGGCCATTGCAATAAATAGATGAAAGGTGATAAGAGCATGAACTATGGTGTGTGTGAGTGGACACCGAAGAGAAGCCTGGATGAAAGAAATGATAAGGGCTTTCATAGGTGGTTGAGTGAGAGCTATGGAGCCATGAATAATGCTGGGATTATGAATCTGCATCAGGGATAGATGGTGATGCCTTTGACAGAAATGGGAAAGTTTGGAAGAAGGAAGGGCTTGAAGAAGATGAGTTCAGTCTTCAATGTGTTGAGTTTTTAAGGTCTCGGGGATATCCAGTTTGACATGTCTGGCAATTCATGATCTAGGACTGATGATGAAGAGACTGGGGCTGGATGGGAGTCATCTGCCTAAAGATTATAAATAAACCCATGGGAGCTGATGATATTACTAAATAGGAGAATAAAGGGAGAAGAGGCATGGCCCAAAATAGAACCTTAGGGGAATACCGACGTTAGGGGGACATAATGTGAGAGATAAGTCAATAAAAATCAACAAACAAATCCATTAACAGAAGACATTGTGAAGGAGAAATCAGACAAATGGGAGATGAATCAGGAGACAAAACCCAGAGAGAGTATGTATCCAGGAGGAGAGGGAGAGCAGTGAAGAGAGCCAAGTGAAAAAGAGAGGTGGAGGATAATTAGCACAGAGAAGAGACTATCAATGTATGTATGTAGTGGAATATCACCGTACTAAAAGATGACAATTAGGCCCCAATCCTGAGGAAGCTAGTATGAAATGAGGCAGAATAAATGAGCAGAATCAGGAGGGAAAATACCACCTAATTTCACCATTTCAGAGGAACCCAACTGTGATCTATAATCAACACGACTAATCATGCTTTCCACCTCTTGGCAGAGAGTGATAGAATAGGGTGCAGAATCAGACATGCATTTTCTGAGGTGAGCAACGTGTGAATTTGTTTTGTATTAATATACTTACTATGGCAAGGGAGGGCTTTTCATTGGTAGGGTTGTTGGGAGAAGAAGGGTAGTGGCATTTATACAAATAAGATGGGAAAGGGAGCAGGCATTTTAGTGCTCACTGTGTGCCTGACATTCTACAAATTATAGATCTATTGATCCTCACAACAACGCTGGGAGTTACTGTTATTCCCTTTTTAGAGTTGAGGAAACTGAGGCAAGCAGAAGTTAAGTGACTCATACTGGGGCACACAGCAAGGAAGTGCCTGAGGCCAAAATTCAATCCAGATCTTCCTGCCTGAACCATTGGATTGTAGGCTTCTTTCCTTGAGAGAAGGGAAGATCTTTTGCCTCTTTTTGTGTCCCTTCAGCTTAGCATGGTGCCTGGTACATAGCAGGAACTTAATAAATGTATATTGAATGGATGGATGGATGGATGGATGGATGGATGGATGGATGGATGGATGGATGGGTGGATGGATGGATGAACAGATGCATGCATGCATGGATGGATTGTATCACTCCAGACTCAGAGCTCTATCCATTGGTCCATCTAACTGCCTAGGGATGGTGATAATTATGCTAATAAGAAACAAAGATAAAAAATAGTATCAGTGACATGAAAAATAAATAGAAGAGAGAAGAGTTTTTGGTTTGTTTTTGTTTTTGGTTTTTGTTCCATATTCTTTTGGGCATCCAGTCTCATCAGACTTTGGATCACGTCCCTTCCTCTTATAATATTTGCTAACAGAATATAGTATTTTCTCCGAGGATTCTCTATTTGTCTTTCCTTCAGTTTTAGATTCTATTGGTTTATTGGTTTATCAACTTATGACCTGGGCTTCTATTGAAGCTTTTTCTCTGTAAATCTTTAATGTGGAAACCTTTTGTAAAAATTCTCCAATTACACCCTTTGCTGGTAAGTTATATTTCTGAACTTCTTTAGCCTCCTTATATTGGGTAACAGAGCTCACTAATGTAGCTTTGGGCAGCTGGGTGGCACAGTGGATAAAGTGGTGGGCTTAAAATCAGAAAGACTCATCTTTATGAATTCAAAGCCAGTCTCAGACACTTACTAGCTGTGTGACCCTGGGCAGGTCACTTTACCCTGTTTGCTTCAGTTTTCTGATATGTAAAATGAGCCTGAGAAGGAAATGATGAACCACTCCATCCACTATCTTTGCCAAAAAAAACCACAAATGGGGTCATGAACAGTTGCACGCAACTGAAATGACTCAAGAACAAAAGGTTAATACTCTAAGACCCCTCAGGGAGGATAAGACTTGTCCCAGCAGGCTTTTGTCCTTTCCCTTCAGACCCAGGGCAGCTGCCCCACACTGGCACACTCCCCTGATTCCTACCTCTGATAGCCTTACCTTTTTGACTAAGATGATTC
>NW_027186458.1:1616997-1629152 GCF_028583685.1 Petaurus breviceps papuanus | reverse complement strand
AGAGACAGAGAGAGATAGACAGAGAGACAGAGAGACAGACAGAGACAGAGACAGAGAGGGAGGGAGGGAGGGAGAGAGAAGAAGAATGTGTTCTTCAGGTTAGTCTGGGCAATCTTGCCAGGATCTCGAAGTCCTGGTAAGGTCATTTCTCTCCCAAATGTCTTCATTTTTTACCACCTCCAATAAACATTATACAGTTCCATTTTTCTATTCATGCCTCCTTCTGGAATACAGTGTGGATGTTGTTTTAAGAGCTCAGGCCTCTCTTGCCAACTTTACATCTCATACAAGAACCAATTATTTCTGTAGGGAGAAATGAAGCCTCATTAATTTTTTTCTGTTAATAGTTTCATTTGGTTTATAAAAGAGACAGTCATGGTTGAGAGAAGTCATTGCGGTTTAATTAAAAAAATGAACACCTAAAATTTAAGTTGATTAATTCTTTTAAATGACTCTGGTGTCTAACACAGTGGGTCTATGGCATGCTTAACCAAAGCTTCTGTATAGTCTACCCTGTCTGGGAAATCAACAGCCTAAATGCTGTTAACACAGGCAATATCAAAGGAAGTGACAGGAACAAAGTTGAAATCTGGGAGTTCAAAAACATAGATCAAAGTCAAAATGTTGGCCTCTGTCGTCCCCTGCCTTCTGACCTCTCAGGACCTCCCTGAAGATCCTTGTTTTTTATCAAATAGTGTGGCCCTTTATTTCCAGAGTTCAGCTATGCACACATGCTCATGCAGAGAGATCAGGGTGTCGGTCTGGATTTCATGGTCATTGACTGCTGGGAAGACCACTGTTTCCTGTTTTAGAAATGAGATATTGCCTATATTGTGACTTTCACCGGATACAAAAAATTAAGACCTATTATAATAATATTTTATTATGAAAAATATTGACAAGTATCAAGGCCTTCTCTTGAAATTTGACCTTGGTGTTTGAAGATACAGAAGACCAGGAGTCTCTAAACGTTTTCTTCTGAGACTTCTTTGGTATCAAAGCAAGATGTGATCCCCCTCATTCTTTATTTTCTTGAAGACTCAAACTCATTGATATGAACCAGGAATGCTTATTTAAAAAAAAGTCCCTAGTGGAATAATAAGGCAACTATATAGTGCAAAGGATAGAGCCCAGGAGTTAGGATAAACCTGAGTTTTAATCCCAACTCAGGCACTTCAGCTGTGTGACCCTGGGTAAGTCATTTAACCTCCGTCTCCCTCAGTTTCTCCATTTATAAAATGGGGATAATAACAGCACCCACCATGCAGGTTTGTTGTGAGGGTCAAATAAGATAATATTTGTAAACCATTTAGCCTGGTATTCAGCACACAGTAGGTCTTAATAAATGCTTGTTAAAAACAATCCTCGGTGTCTTCTCAGTTTTGGGCAAAGTAATTCTGCTAATCACCCAGGTTCACAGTTGGATTAAATGAGATAATCTTTGTAAGGCACTCAGCACAAGGCCTGGCATATAGTAGGTGCTTACTAAATGCTGCTTCCTTTCCTTTGTTTCTCCTTCCTCCGCTCCCCCACTCCAGACTACAGAGATTAGTTGGATACAGACTGTAAAAGGCTTTAAATGCCAGAGGAGAATATACCTAACCCTAACCCTAACCCTAGAGGGAGCACAGATATATTGAAGCTTCATAAGCAGGAAATTGATATGATGAAAATTGTATTTTAGGAATATCAATTTGATAGCCATGTAGACAATGAATTAGAGAGAGAAGTTACCCTGTTACGAAAAGTTCCCATTATTACTATGCTTTCTAGGTTTTTTTAAATAGTTATGTCATATTTTGTCAAAGGTTTTTTTTCTGCATCTGTTAATATAAGCATATGCTTTTTGTTGTTTTGTTATTGGTACGGTTATTGGTATGCTTATAATTTTTTCTAATATTAAACCAGTCCTTCATTTCTGGTATAAATCCAGCCATACCATAATGTGTGATCTTTGCTGTAATCTCTTTGCTTGTGTTTTATTTAACATCTTTGCATCAATATTTTTTAGAGAAATTGTTTTATAGTTTTCTTTCCCTGTTTTGGCATTCACTGGCTTATGTGTCAAAACCATATCTGTGTCATAGAAAGCAATTGGTAGAACTCCTTTATCTATAAAAAAAAAATATATGACATTGGAATTAATTGTTCTTTAAATATTTGATAGAACTTGTTTGTTAATCCATTTGGTCCTGAGTTTTTTTCCTTAGAAAATTCATTTAAGGTTCATTCAGTTGTTTTTTTTTTTTAAGATAGGGATATTTAAGCATTCTATTCTCTATTCTTATGTTTTCTCTTCTTGATCTGTTCTCTAGATCCATTGTTTTCTTATAAGACTGTTTCACATTCTCTTCCATTTTTTCATTATATATATACATAAATATATATTTAATTTCTTCATGTCTTATAACTTCACTGGCTTCAATGCTCTTATAACTTCACTCAGTTTCTTGGGGTGGTGGGTAGGGCGGAGGAAGAAGGAAAAAAGAACAAAGCAGAAAGTGTACAGCAGAGAACAAAAGAAAATCTACAAGGAAGCAAAGAAAAGATCGACAATTTTCCACATAATGCACAGTACTTAATGATGAGGGATAGCTCACAATAGGTTCAGCAGGAACTCTGATCTTGTCTTAAGACCAGAAAACCAGCAATTCAGTCTTGAAAGAATTCAGTAGGCCCAAGCCAACTTGGAGTCAGAGCTGTAAAAGTTTATTTTATGCTTTACAGCGGGGCAAGAGTCCTTTAGGGGGACCTGCAACCTCAAAGGGGTAGAATTAAGATTTTTATAGAGTAGACCCCATGCCAATTATGCTAACTAGGTGATTAAGGGTGGGATTAGGGAGGAGTTAAGGTGGGGCCAGTGTTTAAAGGAACATGTATTTTTAATATAACTTCTCAGGCATATTGCCCATGATTCACTGGGAAAAAGACTAAGGGAGGGCGGGCCTACCTGGAGGTGTGGTTTTAGGCTTGAAACGTCACTAAGTCCTCTAGCAGTCAAGGGCTGATGGAGAAGTGCCCAGTCTGCCACCCATCAGTGTCATGTTTGACAAGATTGATGTCTGGGAACCAAGGCTAACCAAGACTCAGTGGATAAGGAGTTAACCCGGAGATGGGGTCCTGAAGGATCCATTGAGGCTTCAAGCAGTCAACCTAGAGATAGGGTACTGAAGGATTCATGGGGACAGCAGGGCACTATACAAGGGGGAGATAATAGTTGCCTAAGCTGGAATGTGTATAGATACTTTAGTGAAACATTCATAAGAATAGCTTGTTATTGTTCCAAGCTGAGATAAACAATTCATAAGTTGTTGCTGAGCAGAATTAATGCTCTGAAGCTAGGGGCGGGGTATGATTTTACAAACTGGTTTTACAGACTGATGATACAAAGTGGTATTACAAATTGAGTTTACAAATTGATTTTATAAACATAGATGCCAAGCACCCCATCACTTAATATATAAGCTTTCTTGAAAGGCTAAGTTATTGCTACATACTCTGAATCCTCTCCTATGTTCTACTGAGCACATGACATTTTTTTTTATTTTATATTTATTTACAATGTTTCTTTTTCTTTTCTTATTTAAGTTTCAGTGTTTGTCTAAAATTGTTTAAAAATTAAATAATAATAATAACCAATGGTTTGCCTACTTTAACATTTTTCTCATAACACCAGATACAATTTTATTTCTTAATTCATTGTTTTAAAGCTTTTAAACTTATTTATCTAATTAATTAATTGATGCTCATTTGGTTTTGTTGATCTGTACTTTCTATCCTGTTCTCATCTATTTACCTTCATGTGTCCCCTCCTCAAAAATCTATTTTGCTTCCAACCACTTAACCTCCCTCCCTCTAATCATCACACCTGTGCTTGTGCGTGTATATTTGTGTGTCTGTCTGTTTGTAGTCTCCCTTTCTTAAACTAATTCAGAAGAATGAGAGTTTGCTCACTTCCCATTTTCCCCCTCCATTATAAAAACTCCTGGGGTGCTTCTTTTATTTGAGAAAATTTCCTCCATTCTTCCTCACTTTCCCACCTTCTCCTGGTGCATCTCTCTTTCTTGTCTTTCCATTCTTCTTTGGAGATCATCCCGATATAATAGACCCACACCCACGCCCTCTGTTGCAGTAGACTCTTTCTAATTGCCCTAATGAGGATAAAGTTCTTGGGAGTTACATGTATCATCTTCCCCTTTGGGAATGTAAACAGTTTAACTTTATTAAGTTCCTTATGATTTCTCACTCATGTTTACCTTTTAATGTTTCTCTTGAGGCTTGTATTTGTCATGTTTCTTTTCAGCTCTGGTCTTTTCACCAGGAGTGCTTGAGAGTTCCCTATGTCATTAAATGTTCATTTTCCTCCATAGCATTCTATTTGGTTTTGCTGAGTAGATTATTCTTGGTTGTAATCCTAGCTCCTTAGTCTTTGGAACATCTGTTTCTAAGTCCTCTGTTCCTTTATTGTGATAGTTACTAAATCTTCAGTGATCCTGACTATAATTCCATGATATTTGAATTATTTCTTTCTGGTTGCTTTCAATATTTTCTCCCTGACCTGGAAACTCTGGAATTTGTTTATAATATTTCTGGGAGCTTTGATTTAAGTATTTTTTCAGAAGGTGATTGGTAGAGTCTTTGAATTTCTAATTTGCCTTCCATAATTAAGATATCTGGGCAGTTTTATGATTTTCTGAAAGATGATGTCTAGGCTCCTTCTTTACATCATAGCTTTCAGGTAATCTAAGGATTCTTAAATTATTTCTCCTTGAGCTATTTTCCAGGTCAGTTTTTCTGATGAGATAATTCACATTTTCTTACCATCTGTGAGAACTGCTTCCTGCCACTTCAGTCACAGTCCATATCCTGTCTTGCCTCTACTTCTCTGTGCTAACCCACCCTCACCTTGGAGTCCATATACTCTTCCAAATCAGCCCTGGGCTGAAAAAAAAGATTCACTATTACTTTTTGTGTGTTTCTCTACTAAGAAGTTTTCCCTGGTCATTTTTCGGTGGAGGTTTTGTAGGAAGATTGGCAGTTGTAACTTTGCCCTTCTCCATCTTGGCTCCTCCCCATATTGTTACCATTTTGAGAAAGATAATAGAACTCTTTAAAAAGAGGGTTCCACACGGATTCAAGCAAAAGAGCTAGAGAGAGATCAGCTAGACATTCAGGAGGAAAGCCTACACACAAAGAAAATCTAGTTTGCCTGGAGGAATGGCCAACCATGTGGGACCTCCAAGAGAATTTTGAAGCCCCAATGATGGAAGTGGATGGAGGCAGCAGTGGAGAGGGAGGTTTGTGTGAGCCAAGCACAATTTCACATGTATAATAAATAGCCCATTCAAACATCGAAAAGAATATTTCATGGAAGAAAAAAAAAGTTTTAGATTTGTTCAGCCTGACCCCAAAGGACAGAAGTAGTTAGTTGCAGTAGGTGAAAGTTGGTGAGGCTAATTTAGGCATAATGTCAGTGAATTATTCCTAACCAATAGAGCTATCTGTAAGTGGATGGGTTTTCCTTGGGAGGCAGTAACACAGTGGATAGAGTGTTTGGACATTGAGGTAAAAAGACATCTTTCCTGAGTTCAAATCTGGCCTCAGACACACATTAGCTTTGTGACTGTGGGCAAGTCACTTAACCCTGTTAACTTCAGTTTCTTTATCTGTAAGAAAAAAAAAAGACTTGTGATCTTAAAGTTGCTTGGATCACACATCCAGTAAGTGTCACAGGAGAGACTTGAACTTACGTTTTCTGACTCCATGACCAGAACTCCACTTGTTGCTAATTGATTTCTGATTTTCCTCTTAGAAATACAGTTTATTAAGATTAAAGGAAATTAAAAAATAAAACTTCCCCAGCTAAACTAATATGTCTATTCCTCCAAACAGGGAAAGAATAGTGAAGAAAAATAAGGCAACTATTTCAGACTAAAGAGTGAATGGAATTTTTGTTTTGGTGCATGAATGTAACAGATGGCTAGGCAGAAGGAGAGCTAGCTAGCTAGCAAGCAAGCAAGCTAACTAGACAGATATGCATGCATTTAAAGCAGGATTTTAAGAAGCTCCCAAATGGCAGATTGCTTTGACTTGCCAAACCTCTGTTCATTTCCAGCAGAACTTCTCCAAAGCCTGTAAAATTATGTCACTGTTAAATTCAAAGACCATCTTTTATTGCTTTTAATAGACTATTTGACAGCTACATTATGATTTACCATTTAGGAAGATGAACTAGAAAATGTTGCATTCTTTCAATTTCATATCACGTTAAGGTCTGGACTGATGAATGACATAGTTACGTCTTCTTCCCTCCCATCCCCTTTTAAGTGATCTACTTAGCACATTGGCCACCTCAGTGTATCTCTTTAAAATGCATATTGGGAACAATTTACAAGGTCACATTTTTTCTTGTTTGCCCTTAGGTTTTCTCCAAAAATGGTACCAATGAACTTTTAAAGAGATGCTCCAAGATGAACGGGTAAGTGAATTGCTATGTGTTAAAATTTAGCCCCATTTAGGCTTTGGATTCACTCCAGGTTTATCCTTTGATCTGAAATTCAGGAGCTATGATTTATTGCAATGCTAAGAATTTAAAGGATTCTACAGCCTTGTGTTTGTGGGGATTTTCTTTACTATCAAATTGTGAATGTGAAATATGATAGTTCTGACTTGGCTAGCCTTAATCCCTCTGTACTGTGTGTGCTGCTACATCTATGACCCCAGTCATGATGGGGGGGGGGTGCTGGAGGGAGTCCTCCTTCCTCCAGGGCAGCTTGCAGCCCTGCCATGCCTTCTTGTCTCCTGGGATTCTTGCCCTTTATTAGTGAGGCCACTCAATAAATAAAGGGACCTTCAAGGCTTTTTTAATATTCTTATAATTCCAATGCAACACTTGGCTTAACCAACACATAAGAGGATTCCCTGTGGTTTATTTTGGTTGGTGTGATCCTCAGTGAAGGATTATTGGAATGTGCTGGATCTCACCATCGTTTCCTAGAGATGGAAGAATCATCTCCACCTGTGCTTGGTGGTGGTAGAGATTGTACCTAGAATATTATAGATTTCATAACAAGAATAAGGCTCTAGAGTGGGAAATTTAGGACCCCAATTAGAGTTAATATGGTTAATATTTTCATAGGATTCAGTGCTAGAAGGGACCTTAGACATCATCAAGCCTAAGCATTTCTTTTTACATGGGAGGAAACTGAGTCCCAGAAAAATCTTACCTATGTATTAACAGTTATTTGGTGGCCTAGGGCACTTCCCATTGACACAGATTTGTGCTCTGGTTACATGGTGAGGGAAATGTATCCTAGTATCTTGGTGGGATGTCCCAGAAACTCTTGATTTATCCCCAGTGGTTAGGGAGGCTGTCTCAAAAGTGATTGGTATCTGAGTATCAGGGGTAGACACTCTTGTAAAGAAATCTCTTCCTCTATGCTCCAACCACAATAAAAACTCCAGTGGTCCATAAGAAAATCTGTGGACATGTCTCTGGTTATCTCTTTTCTATGGCCTTTCCTTTGGATCTTTTGCTTGGAAAGGGGGAGATTTCTCTCCCCCTCTTTGCCTCCCACTCATATTGGCTATAACAGCTACTTTAGCAATAGAATATGTATTTGGCTAGGCAATCAATAAATCGATAAACATTTATTAAATGCCTACTATGTGCTAGGCACTGTGTTGAACTCTGAGGATACAGAAAGATGCAAAGGATGGTCCCTGCCCTCAAGGGACTTGAAATCCAGTGGGGAGACAACAGGCAAATGAATGGATAGAAAGCAAACTATCCACAGGATAAATAGGAAATAATCAACAGAGAGTGGTCTGAGGCTAGACCCAGAATCTCTGGAGATTATTTAGTCAATAAAAATGTATTAAGCACCTGCTATGTGCTGAGCACTGTGCTAAGTCCTGGAGATATAAAAAGAGGCCTAAGACAGTCCCTGACCTCAAGGAGCTCACAGTCTAATTAGACAGACTCCTAGCAAGTGACTGTATGATTTAGAGTGATGAATCGCTAGGCTGAAGGGGGCAGGGAATGCTTCTGGGGAAGATGGGGTAGTAGTCGAATCTAAAGCAAAGTGGTAGAGCCAAGGGGTAGAGTAGGGAGAGCATTCCAGGAAGGAGGGATAGCCAAGGAAATCACCTGGAGTCCACAGATGGAGTTTCTTGTTTATGGAACAAGGAGGCTGATGTTATTTCAAGAGTACATGGCAGAGAGAAAGGCATGAGCAGACTGGAAAGGCGGCATGAACTAGGTATAAAGGGATCCAATATTAGATTGAGATTTTGTATTTGATCCTGGAAGCAATACAGGGCCACTGGGGTTTATTGAATAGGTCTGGGTGATATGGTTGGAATTGCCCTTGAGAAAAGTCAGGCAGAAATAGGGCTCCCCCCAAAAAGGATTATACAGTTGAGGTAGTTTGCAAACCAGTACCTCGTATCTTACATATACCAACCAACCCCAGTCAAGTTGCAAGCAAGGGAGGGATTGTGAGCTCCCATGCATCTTTGTTTATGAGGGGTAGGAGGAGGCTGATCCCAGAGGGGAATCCCCAGAACAAAGCCATACATATTGTGCTCCCAAAATCACCACTTCTAAAAAAAAGTACTCAATATACAAGATGAATATTAGATACAGTAAATATGTATTTCATTCATGAACAGATATGAAAATCCTATGTGAGAATGTTGATCCTTGACCTTTTTCCCCCATAGTCCAGGTAACCCAGAATGTAACCTAATGTAATCATAAAGAATCAATGAGGTATTAAAATAACTATAAAAATAGCCCACACCCAGCAAGGTGGCACCGTATACCTGGAGTCAGGGAAACCTAAGTTCAAATCCTGCCCTGGACATTTACAGGCTACATGTGACCCTTTTGTCTGCCTCAGTATCCTCTTCTGTAAAGTGGGGATAATAACAGCATCCACCTCCCAAAGGAGTTGTGAGGATCAATATAGATACTATTTGTAAAAGGAAGAGAAGACCAGAAGAAAATAGCAACAGACTCAGGGTTGGGTTTCAGAGCCTTTTCCTAGATATGCACAAATTCCCATTGTGCGTATCCCAATGCCATGTAGTTGTTGGCCACCATTGTTGGTGGAGGTGGAAGGTGGTTATGTTTGTCCCTCCTTCTCGAAGAGGACCTTGACATCAGGGAGATGATGCCATGACTTGCAGCTGACACTGATCTGACTGAGGGAAGGCTGTGCAAGATGCCCAGCCTCAGTTTCTCCTCCAGAACCATCTGGGTGTAGTGGCCAGATATTCATCAGGATAACTGGAGATGACCCAGGATGCAATGGGAGACTCTGGCCCATTTAGGCTAAGGCCTTTTCAGGTGCTCATTTAGAGTAAGGTAACACCTATTCAATGAATAGGTTTTTAAGTCGTTACTCAAGGAATGGCCTCTTTAATAAAAAAAAAAAATCAAACACGGAGGGGAAGACTCTCAGGGTTCCTGGCCAAAAGAGAAACAGTTACTATTTAGTGTTTAGTTGACTTTGATTTGAGTGCGGGAGGGCTGGGCAAGATCACCAGCCTGAGTTTCTCCTCCAGAGCCATGGGTGGTAGAAGAAGTGAGAAATTCAACCCTGTACACAAACCTTGGCTAATCCAACAGAGAAAAATGATAGAAAAGGGTCCCAGCAAAGGAGATCATCGGAACCATTTCTTGAATGTCACTTACATAATGAAGAGTGGAGAGATTCCTCCACAAGAATCCGCTGCTTCTGACACCTAGTCACCAATTATCTTTGATAAAGCCCACTGGGGTCCAATAAGGAGCTTCCATATCATGCTGTATTACCTAGAAAGGTACTAGGATCCTTGCACTCCAGGAAGGAACTAGAATACATATACAGCTCCATGAGACGTGCCCCTAGCAGCAAACCAGGGGGCCCCGACTGCCTCATGCCATTTGTTTTTGAGAAGCGTGCTTCCATCCTTGTAGTCGCTCACTTCATGCCACCCAGAGTTATCCTTACCTCTTTGATCTTCCTTAGCCAACGTATCATAGGAATTATCAAGCCTCATCAATTCTGTTTCTCCAATCTCCCTCCTATTTGTATGCTTTTCTCCCCTCCCATGGCTACCAGCCTGGTTCAGGGTCTCATTGTCTCTTCCCTGAAATAGCATCCTAATTGACCTCCTTGACTCAAGTCTCTGCCTTCTCTAATCTATCTACCATACCTTTGGCAGAGTGATTTTTCCAAAGTGCAAATCTTACCAGGTTACTCCCCTACTCAGTCAATTTCAGTGGCTACCCATTATCTCTGGAATAAAGTATAAATTCTTCTTTTTGGCTTTCAAAACCCTCCACAAGCAGTCTATTATACATGATCCCTCTCACATATTCTATGATCCAGCCAAACTGTCCATTTCTCTGTTTCTTATACCCAATAATCCCTTTCCCATCTCCATATCTTTTCCTAGGCTGTCTCCATATTTATACTATTCACTATATCTGCCCCTTAAAATCCCTTGATTCCCCCCAAACAACTCATCTCAAACTTTTCTTCCTACATGTACCCATTGCCCCACCTGGCATCACCATTCCCTATCAGTCTACCTTCTTCCTACTTTGTATTGTCCGTATGGATTCACACACGTAATGTATTCCATGTTAGAATGGAAGTTTGTCAAGCACAGGGATTTTTATTTCTTTTGCCTTTGTATTCTCAGCACTGAGTGTACTGCCTAGTACAGGGGTAGGAAAGGCCTTCTGGCCACATGTGGCCTTACTTAAATGCAGCCTTTTGACAGAATCCAAATTTTACAGAAAAGGATTTATTCTGTAAAATTTGGATTGTCCAAAGGTCTCACTTAAGGACCTAGAAGGCCTTTAGGCTGCAGGTTCCCCACTCCTGTCCTAGTATATAGTGAGTGCTTTAAAAATGCTTGTTGATTGATTAATTTGTCTCTTGTATTAAAATGGAAGGTCCTTGAGACCACAATCTGTGCCATTTTTTTTCTTTAAAACATCAGCACTATGTTTAGTTCCTAGCACATAGTAGGTTTTCCATAAAGGCTTAGTGATTGATTAATACTCAAGTAGTAAGTGGTACAGCCCAATATGAAGCCCAGTTTCTGATTTTCCACTACAGGATGATGCCAGTCTTTGTTTTGAGATGAGCAAACATCCTTCCCCACCTCCCTGCTTTCAGGTAGAGGAGAATGTCCTCAGACTTCAGAAAGGTATCTGGTAATGTGCCATAGAGAGGTCCCAACCCCTTATTTCAGAATGACTGTCTCAAGTAAGCAAGGGCAGAAACTGATCCCATCACCTGTTAGGCGGCTCCTGGCGGGGATTTGACAGTCTGAAAGGCAGCTATTTTCCCACACTTGCTATGCTGTGTTAGTGGGAATGCAAGGTACCTGTGCATACCACGCAACTATGGGACAACAACAGATCCTTCCCAGCTCCTTCAGCAATGTTCAAGCTGCCGTTTGCCTGCCTGGGACAACTTGCTGTCACAGCAGCTGCCAGAAACAGCTGTGGGAGCTTCGTAGCTCTGTTGAGAGCTGAGGAGGAAAAACTCCATGGCTAGACCAGGGATCAGTATCAGAGCATTGAGCTTCGGCACTGCATGCTTGTGGGAAGGTTCTGGCTATGCAGTGCAATGGGGAGATTGCTGGGAATGAGAACAATTTTGGTTCAGATCTCACCTCAAACACGTATTAACTGTGTGGTCCTAGGCAAGTCACTCTCTCTGTGCCTCAGTTTATCTGTAAAATAGGGATCATAAAACCTGCCCTAGAGGGTTACTGTACAGACAAGTGAAATCATGTATGCAAGACCATCTGCAAACCTTGTCCCACAGATATGAGAAAGAGCGTGTGCCGGCTTCACGTCTGACGGGGGAGCCGGTGCGTGATCAGGGCGAAATCAAGGCATCCCGTGGGTGGCTGAAGGCTTCCCTCCCCCGCGCACCGCCACTCTCTTGTACTTAATAGGGCCCAGAAATGCTGTGCTTACAGAGACATAGTGAGTGAGACGGAGAAAGAGAGACAGAGACTGAGAGAGACGTACAGGGAGGAAGAAAAACACAGAAAGTCAGAGACTGAGACAGTGAAGGAGGTACATAGAGAAATATGGACAGGAAAAGAAACAGACTGAGGGAGAGAGACAGACAGACAGAGAC
>NW_027186458.1:1616394-1616987 GCF_028583685.1 Petaurus breviceps papuanus | reverse complement strand
GAGAGACAGAGAGAGAGCAAAGGGAGAGACAGAGACAGAGAGACATACAGGGAGGAAGGAAAACACAGAAAGTCAGAGACTGAGACAGTGAAGGAGATACATAGAGAAATACAGACAGGAAAAGAAACAGACTGAGGGAGAGAGACAGACAGACAGAGACAGAGAGGAGATAAACAGAGAGAGAGCAAAGGGAGAGACAGAGACAAAGAGGAGAGAGACAGAGAGAGCAAAGGGAGAGACAGAGACAGAGAGAGAGCAAAGGGAGAGACAGAAAGAGAGAGGAGAGAGAGAGAGAGCAAAGGGAGAGACAGAGACAGAGAGGAGAGAGACAGAGACAGAGAGAGACAGAGAGAAAGAATGAGAGAGAGACAGAGGGAGGGAGAGACAGAGGGAGAGAGAGAGGGACAGAGAGAGAGAGACAGAGGGAGAGAGACAGAGAATGAGGGAGAGAATGATAGAGACTGAGAGATACATACAGGGAGAAAGAAAAACACAGAAAGTCAGAGACTGAGACAGTGAAGGAGATACATAGAGAAATATGGACAGGAAAAGAAACAGACTGAGGGAGAGAGACAGACAGACAGAGATAGAGA
>NW_027186458.1:1563859-1616294 GCF_028583685.1 Petaurus breviceps papuanus | reverse complement strand
GATAGAGAGAGACTGAGAGATACATACAGGGAGAAAGAAAAACACAGAAAGTCAGAGACTGAGACAGTGAAGGAGATACATAGAGAAATATGGACAGGAAAAGAAACAGACTGAGGGAGAGAGACAGACAGACAGAGACAAAGAGGAGAGAGACAGAGAGAGAGAGCAAAGGGAGAGACAGAGACAGAGAGAGACAGAGACAGAGAGAAAGAATGAGAGAGAGAGAGAAGGAGGGAGAGAGAGAGAGACAGAGGGAGAGAGAATGAGGGAGAGAATGATGGAGAATGAGAGAAAGAATGAGAAAGGGAGAGAGAGAGAATGAGAGAGAGAGATTATTCAAATCAAGAGGTTCCAAAATTTAGTAAGTGGCAAGTAAGAACTTAAGTGAGGGAAATGAGAGCTATGCCGCAGCTCTAAGGAATGAATTCAGAAAGCTCTGCTTTGGGTAAGATGGGAATATTTTTTACAGTATTTTTCCAAGGAAATTGGAACAGGCCCCTTCCCTGGGAACATGCATTTTCAAAGAGTCACATGAGACTTCTCTTTAGCCCTGAATGCCTGTGGGAGACACCACATTTTTAAAACAACCTTTGGATTTATGCCTCTGTCAGAGAAGATATTGTCTAACATCTAGTTATAATCCTCAGTATTTGTGCTCAGAAACTTATTTCCATTTGTAAACTATAAGGCATGTATTTTAATATAAGGCATGGATAATATGTAATACTGTCATGTACTAAGAGTGTTTTATTTAACAGAAACATAGTAAGACCCTCATGAAAGAAGAGTAAGAAAACAGAACTGGAGTCCACTAGGACTAAGGTCAAAGGGGAATAAATGAAAATGAATGAACAAAGAAAAAACCATGATGGAGACCCAGAGGGAATGACTGTAGAAAGCTTGTAGGTTGGGTTTTTTGTTTTTAGTTTTTTTTCATCCAGTCCTGTAGTTTTATCACAGTGGATAACTCTAGCTTCAGAAACTATCTCCTGCATCCACTGATGGAATCTAGTGACCACTCTTTAATTTATAATCTTAGAGACAACTCTAAGTACCAATGGGTCTCCATCATGGTTTTTTCTTTGTTCATTCATTTTCATTTATTCCCCTTTGAGAGAAAATCCAAAATGGGATCATGAAGTGTCAGACATGACTGAAATGATGAAAAAATAAGACAACATTATTGAAAAAGAAAAACAAAACCTTTATAACAAATATGCAGAGTCAAGACAAATAGATTCTAGAAGTGATCTTGTCCAATGAGTATCTGTCTCATTCTGTATACTGCTTCTATCATTTTGCTGTCAAGAAGTGGGTAGCATGCTTCAGCCAAAGTTGTTTGTATGTTGCTATTTGAATTGTATAAATTCTCCTGATTCTGCTTACTTCACTCTGTATCAGTTTCATACAAATCTTCCTACTTTTCCCTAAAACCATCCCCTTCATTTTCATGACACAAAAGTATCACATCATATTCATAAAGAATATTTTGATTAGGCCATTTATTTTCCTGGTCGGTTTTTCATGTCTGATATATTATCTTTTTAATATTTTGATTTTTTTCTAATATTTCTTGCTGTTCTGTGGTAATTGGTATATATAGATTTTTAAAAACCTATTCTAGGGGCAGCCAGGTAGCACAGTGAATAAGAGCATCAGCCCTAGTGTTGGGATGACCTTGGGATCGAATCCAGGCTCAGACGCTTGGTACCCGCCGAGAAACACCTGGCCGTGTAACCTTGAGCAAGTTACTTAACCCCAATTGCTTAAAAAAAACAACCAAAAACCTATTCTAGTTTTCAAGGAATTCAACAAATGATTTGGTTAGACTTATTACTTTCTCTTCTAAGTTATTTATTTTCCTTCCAATTCTGTCCTCCAAAAATTAATTTTAATTCTATTTCTTACGTAATTTCTTCAAAGTACTCATGAGTCTTTATGGAGAATACATTTTTCCCTTTGAGTTTCTGCCTTTTGGTAGATAGTTACTCTTTCCCTCTTTTAGGGTTCTCTAGATTTACAATAGTTTTTGAAAGAGATTCATATTTCCATTGATTTGTTATTCTCTCTAGCTGTAGTTCCTGAGTTGGGGCATTATGCTAGAGTCAGGTAGTGTCCCCTGCTTAGGGTTTTTTTTTTAAATATATTATTTTTTTTTTAATCAAAAAGATTGAAAAAAAAAACATCCTTGCCACTATCTCCCCTACTCAGTTAAAAATGAACCACAAAAATAACTTCATTAATATATCTCTATGTAGTAAAAGAAAACAAATTCCCACATTTTCCTTATTTGAAAATTCATATTTCTTTCTGCATTTTAAGTTCAATACCTCTCTGGCAGGAGGTGAGTGGCATTTTTTAAACCTTAATTCCTTTTGACTCGTGGTTTTTCACTTTTTGATCTGAGTTCTAAATCTTTCAAAGTTATTTTATCTATAATATTATTGTAAAAATTGTTTTCCCAGCTCCACTTGTTTCATTCTGTACCAATTCATAAAATTCTTCCCAGTTTTCTCCAAAAGTATCTATTTCATTATTTTCATAGAGCAAAGGGAAATTACTTACATTAAATATGCCAATGTATTTAGCTGCTCCCCAATAGGAAGAAATATCCTTGGTATGCAATTTTTGACTACCGTGAAAAGAGCTAGTGTATGTGTGTGTGTGTGTGTGTGTGTGTGTGTGTGTGTGAAGAGTATTTTTAAAATTGTCTTCATATTGTTGCTGGGTTTATCTTGGCAGGTATTATTTTGTATTGCCTGCAGTTATTTTAAATGGAATTTTTCTTTCTGTCTTATTCTGGTTTTTGTTGGTAATATGTAGAAAGGCTGATGATTTATGTGGGTATTTATTTTCCATACAAAGGTCATTTTCCTCTTTACATGTCTATTAGTATTAGGTATAGTTGGGATAAAGTGTAGGCATAGTGTAGTAAGGTTTTGGACCTAGTTCCAAAATGCTTTCCAGAATGACTAGACTTTTTCACAGACTCTCCAACACTTATCATTTTTTTCTTTTGTTATCTTTGTGTGAAGTGGAACTTCAAAGTTGTTTTACTATACACTTTTTCATTATTAGTGGTTTGGAGTAGTTTTTTCAAGGCTGCTGTTAACTTGGATTTCTTTCATAGAAAGTTGCCTTTATTATCCTTTGACTATTTATCTATTATAGGAATATTTTCTACATTTAAATCAGTTCCTTATATTTAAATCTGTCTTATATTTGAGAATTTTATCAGAAAAACTGTAGAAATAATCTTCCCAATTACCTTCTAATTTGCCTTCTAAATTTTACTAGTATTAGACTTTTCTGTACAAATCTTTTAAAACTTTACATTGTCAAAATAGTTCACTTTATCTTGTATGAATTTTTCTGTTGCTTATTGAGTTATAAAGTGTTCTTTCCATCAATCCAATATAATGTGATCTTTTCTGCCTACACCATGTATCCATTGGAAACTTTTCTTGGACAATATCAAATTTAAAAAACATAATTTTAGAAGTTTTTGGGTTAGAGTTTCTTTCAAAAAGAAACTTTAATCCCATAACACAAAAAAAGATTAAAATTTCTTTTATAATCCACAAACCAAAACAGTCCACAAACCAAAGAATAAGTAAAACAAAACACAGAAAAATTTCTTAGGATAACACATCCTAAAAAGAAAACCAATATCTACAAGAATTGGAGAAGAAAGGGAAAAGAACATTTTAACTAACAATTTAGCTAAGAAGGGAAAGAGAAGAGAGAAAAGACTAGAAGAATCATCATTAACTAAAAAGAAAGAAAAATAAATTTCAGTCAAGCCTCTAAATTGGGGAGAAGGTAGGTAAATGGTCAAAGAAAGGAACTGAGAAGATGTAATGTAGAATAAAATAAAATATTTTCAAGGAAAAATGCAGAACAAAGTATTGACAAAAGAAGAAGGTGTAAAAGGTTCTAAAAATAAAAATAAACTATTTAAAGGAAAGGAGGAAAGCAAATTCCTAAATTTCATAATTTTAATTTGAGTAGATTAATAATCTGACACAATGAAAAGTGTTGGAGGATAGATTATGAAAAGAAACTCACACAAAGTGTTGTATAAAACAAACCTATCTAAAAAAAAAACAAGAAAAAATACACACAAAGTATTAAAGCAAGGGGCTGGAATAAAATTTACTATTAATTAAATGAATTAAAAAAGTTAGTTATAAGAATCCTAATAGACAAAACAAAAATAAAATTAATTTCCTATATACCACTATTATGAATCAATATTGTGTGTATATGCATTAAATGATGTAACATCTAAATTCCTATAACAAGTTATCTAAATTACAAAGAAAAATATACATAGCTATTTGTATACATATATTAGCATAATAATAGAATTTTAGAAGGGAATTTATTATTAACAGGAGAGTTTAATGTTCCTCTCTCAGAGCTGGACAAATTTAACAGAAAAAATAAAAAGGCAGAAAATATAGACATAAACAAACAGTTGTAGAGTTTCTAGCTGAAAGACTTATAATGTCTTCTAAATGGAAACTTTAAATAATATGAATATTTCTCAACACCAAAGCAGATGGTGTTATGCAACTAGAGCATAAAAATACTACAAATAAAAGAAAGTGCTCATAAATGCCAGAATACTTATAGCATGCCTTTTGTAGTACCATAAAACTGGAAACAAAGGGGCTAGATGCCCAGTATTTGGGGAATGACTAAATAAGTTGTGACACTTGATTTCAAAGTATTTGTAGGTTGATTGGGCAAATTTGCAGCTTCACTTACAATGTGGAATGTGCTCTTCTTTCCCAAATCCTTCCAATATCGACCAACCTATTTTGTGATCTTTTCCTATATTCTGGTTAGGAGGTGAAATCTCAGACTTATTTTGATTTGCATGTGTATTGTTTGTAGTGATTTGGGGGCATTCTTATGTTTTTTATTGCTAATATTTTGTAATTATTCTCTTGAGAACTGTTCATATCCTTTGACCACTTATCTATTGGGGGATGGCTTTTACCCTTATGCATTTCTATTAGTTTTCTATGTATCCTGGATATCATACTCTAATTAAAGATATGTGATCCAAAGGGTCTTTTTCTCCCAATTGACCACCTTCCTTCTTAACACATTGAATTAATTTTATGTATGTGAAATCGTTTAATTTCATTTAATTGAAACTATGGTTTTCATATTTTCCTTGATTTAATTATCTATTTCAATCATTTATTTCACCAATTTCTACCTCTTTTTAGGTAAGGAATTAATTTGTTTGCCATAGTTATTAAAGGTGTTATGATAATTTTCTAGTCTAATTATTTTATGATTTGACCTTTAATATTGTGACCACTTCTTTTTGTTTATTGCATTACATTCTATGATATAAACCTATCTTTATTTTGCCACTGTACTTTGCATTCTCCCCCTCCCCCATTAATTCCTGTTAAATAGAAGTCCTTTCCTAAGTAATTTAAGTTTTCCTTTTTATCTTACACTCAGTTATTACATTTAATTGAGGGTCTTCTTTGTCTACTCTGTTCTCTTGAGCTGTTTTCATATTTTTAATTAGTATGAAATAATTTTGATGACTATTGTATAATGAAATTAGAGATTTGGAAGGCTCTTACTCTTTCTTTCCTTTCTTTTTTCAGTAATCCCTTTGATACTCTAGATCTTTTATTTTTCAAATGAATTTTTGTTACTATTTTGTCCTGATCTTGAAACAAACCTCTTTTTATTAGTATTGCATTAAATATGTAAATTAGTTTTAATAATATTGTCATTTTTATTGTTTTGGCATGACCTGACTAAGAGCACTAAATATATTGCCAGCTCTTTGTCATTCTTGATTTTTTTAAGGACCATTTTCTAATTTTATCTACACAGGCATGGGATATGCTTTGGAACAGTATATGAACTCCCAATTATTTTGTGTGTTTGTAGTTATTTTGAATAGAACTTCCCTTTCTGTTAATGTTTTGGGAATCTTGTTCTTGGTATCTAGAGATGCTGTTGATTGGGGGAAGGTAGGTGTTTCTTAAACTGCAATTTTACTAGGGCTATTATTTATCTCAATTAATTTCTCTGCTGATTCCCTTGGATTTTCCAAGTAAACCATTTTGTCATCAGCAAATAGGGATAGTTTTGTCTCATCTTTCTCTGTCTTCATGACTTTAAGTTCTTTTTCTTTCGCAATTTACTTTATTTGGTCTTCAGTAGATACTTTTAATCTTATTCTAAAAGATCTTTCTATGCCTGTACTTAGGTTTTTTTAAGCACAAATGATTATACTTGGTCAAATATTTTTTCTGCATACAAAGATATTTTAGGTGTTTACTTTTTATTTTTAAAATTATTGTGTTATTTTTCCTTAATATTGATTCACACTTATATCCTAGGCAAAAAGCTAACTTGATCTTAGTGAATGATTCCTTGGATAAGTTAAGCTACTCTTTGTGCCAGGATTTTACATGAAATTCTTCAGTGAATATGATTAATGATATCAGTCTATAGTTCTCTTTCTTGGCTTTAGCCTTCCCTAGTTTGGTTATTAAGATGCTTCCCATATTTTCATCATTAATATGTGTTGGTCCTTTATCATAATGAATTTATCTAGATGAAGAAGTCTGTAAATATTTTAGTACTATGTCTTCTTGTCCTTAAAAAAAAGTTCCATCCATCCCATTTGTTATCCTTTAACAATTTTCTTGTTTGAAGTATCATGAATTTAAAAATTATAATTTCTTTGTTTCCTTTTAACTTATTTTAGTTTTTCTCAATTACTTGCAAACAAAATTTTAACATTGAATTTTTAAACTTTTCATTTCCATATTCTCTCCCTCCTTCTCTTCCCCCTCCTTGAGGAGGCAAGCAATTTCATATAAATTATGCATATGTAATCATGCAAAATATTTTCATATTAGCCATGTTTTAAAAGAAAATACAGACAAGATTAAAAAGAAGAATAGTAAAATTTTTAAAAAGCATTATTCAACTTGCATTCGGATTCCACCAATTCTTTTTCTAGAGATAGATAACATTTTTCATCCTAAGTCCTTTGGAATTGTCTTGGATCACTGCATTAATTCAAAATCATAATTTCTTTAAAAATGTATTTTATCTGAATAATTTCTCTTTACATATTTGGTCATCTCCAGCTGGTCTTCCCAATTTCTTCTCAAGTTCTATCACCACTTCTTCCTGAGGCATATGAGATATTAATGCATTAGATTTCAGCGGGGATAGTACTATTGTCATCAATAAAGAGAATAGCTAGAAACACTCTAAATATATTCCCTGTTTTGTCTGCTTGGTGTTTTCCTTCTAGTTTTGTTTATAAGTACTCTTGGGATAATCCAGTTTCGTTTGTTCTCATACTGAGTTTTTTACAGGCTTGTTTTCTCTTCCACTCCTTTTCAATATTTGGTGAGGCAACACAATTCATAATCATCCCTTTTTCTCTTATGTAATGCTTTGCAAAGGAGCTTGTTCTCTAAATGAGTGTTTCCTTTGGTTTTGGGATTTCTCTGGCAAGGTGACCACTTTTATTTTTTTGACCCAGGCAATTTCTGGGCTCTTTTGGCCACCTCACTATGTTAATTACTTTACACTGGTTAAAGTTCCCTATGTTATAGCTATAACTAGAATTAATGATTTTTCTTTATTTTATCTATTTTCCATTTCACTCAAAGGCAGACTTATTGCTTTGGTAATTATGTGAAGTATTCCTTTACATCAGTTCTGTCTTCTAGCCTTTTCTTGATCTTGACTTTTGCTTTGACCAGTACCTACTTACCTTCACAATGAAGTCTCTAAACATCAGTTCAGAATCTGAGTTATCCTTGATTTCACACTATTATTTACCCTTTACAACCCCTTTCCTATTATCTTGTGTTTATTATGTATAAACTTAGATATGTACATGATACAGTTCTTTGGAGAAGTTCCTTTAGGGCGGGGATTTTCATTTGTTTTTGTTGCTTTTTCTTTGTATTCTCAGCATGTAACAGTCCCTGAAAAATAGTAGATACAATATAAGTGCTTATTGGTTGGGTTGGTTGTTGTCATTTGTTCTCAGAAAGGACCAAAATGACATCACTGTGCTAGAGTAAACTTTCAATACGTCCAACTGTGGCTGATCAGACCAATAAGAGCTCGGAATGCTCTACCACAGGTCAGGCACAAATACTCCCTGTGAACATTTGGAGTGAATACTTCAAATTTGGGCATCCTGCCTTTCCTTTGAGCTGTTTCAATTCTGCTTTGCTCATAGAGAACAGAACCGTGTCTGATGTGGGCCTACCATTCTGGGTGGTCCTGTGCCAGTGTCTCCCATGTCACACAATCGATTTCAGAGTTCTTGAGAAAGAACTTGTGAGTGTTCTTGTATCGATTCTTCTGACCACCATGTGAATGCTTGCCCTGTGTGAATTCTCCATAAAATAGTCTTTTTGGCAAGCATACATTTTGCATTAAAACAATGGAGCCAGTCCACTGAATGAACAAATGGATAAATGAATGAATGGCAAAAAAAAAAAAAAAAAGATCAAGAAGTTTCCAAAGTATGTAGGGGAAAATTACTTCAAAGTAGGGAACAAATCAGAGACTGGGGGACTGAGAAGACTTGAATTTGGGTTTTGCCTAAGGCTGCTTCTATTTTTAGATATTGACTCTAACTTTTCATCTATCACTCAGATTGGGACCGAAACAAGCTACATGATTTCTTGTAAATAGCCAATAGCGTAGCTTCCCCCCCTCATGTATATTTTTGACAAGATGCATGGTCTAGTGGACATTATACTGAAATTGGAATCAGGTGAGATTTTACATAGTGCATATACACATTGTAAGAGGTCAACTCAAAGCTAGGACTGCCCTAGGTCAGGTTCAGTTTGAGGGTGAAATGATATGGTGTTATGTCATGGAAAAGTTAGCAAAAGGATATTTACTTAGCACTACCATGAAAAGGGTATGGAATAAGCATACAGAAGTACCTTGTCTCCGTATGGAACTGTATCTGGTTATGAGCATGGCAACTTGTGTGATCTTCAGATAGCCACTAAGTTGGAAAGACCCCAAACTCCTATGGGTGGGACTTTTCATTCCCTGTGGTTACCAGAACTTGTGATGATACAGTCAGGAGATAGGTCTAAGTTAGGACAGTTAGAGCCTTTGTTACTTTTCAGGGAATGTAATCCCCATTTCATGGGGAGGTAGGAACCCTGTTACATATTGGTCATAAGATACATAGGTAGCTTCCTTCTAAAGTCTACTCAAGCTCTACCTTCTACACACATAAATACAAACCAAATTTCTCTATATCATCTAAATTAACATGAGTTTCTTGGTTGTACACTTTATTTTGTATATTTAGGCATCAGAGAAAATATATATTCAGCACCCACTTTAGGCTACTTCCCCAACTCCCCATAACATTGACAAGCTGGATACCCAAGGGCTGATAATTACTTATCACTCAGGGGTCTAAGAGAACCTAGAGCTCATGAACCCCTATGAAATATGTTCCACAATAATAATGAACAAATTGATACTAATTTTTACAAAGAGCTATTTACTGAGATGATATAGTAAGAATGGCTGGCACAAAGTACATTCCCCTCAAGAGTCTCGGACACATTCTTCCTCATGTATGCAAAGATTTCATGGGAAAGTAGGCTCAAGCTTAGAGAATATGTCGCCAAAGGATAACTCACAGCTCCTGGCTACCAGAAGTCCTTTTCTTCCTTCAAGGAGGTCTCATCAAATTTCCTCTTCTGTTATCCTGATGTTATAGTTAACTCTGAAATGACGTGCTCTAATATATATGGACCCAGAGATATGTCTCATTTCTCTAATCAGTCCCAAAATACTTCCTATGTGATGGCACCTGATTAAATTTAATAATTGATTTTCTTTCATCTCAAATGAAGGAATATTTTTCTCCCAGTTTATAACTCTGATTGATTCAGTTGAGGAGTCCGGACTTACTATGTATGATTGCAACTGTGAGGTGAATCCTCACTTCTGTGTGTATCTATATCTATCTAATGACAGGTAGACAGATGTTGATATCCATAAAATTTACCTGGTTATGCATTTCACTTTGCTTATGGAGAATAAAGAAGCAATATTTTTATAAAGAGAATACTCAGGGTCAATAAGCAGGTGACTGAAATTTGGTTTTTGTGTCTTTTGTTTCTATAATCTGGAGGTATTCAATGAAAAATCTAGAATGATTTAAAAAAAAAAGCCATCCACCCTGTTTTTAGAGCTAAGGTCCAGCAAGTAAGCCATGCCCTGAGCTTGACATAATAATATTCCTTTGCACTCATGCCCTGGATGATCTCACCCTGTGGCAAAATCACTTAATTAATGTATTTCTTTGAGCAGGAGTTCTCTGAGTTTGGACAAGCATTGGACAAGCTTGGACAAGTACTCATGTTCTGGTCATGAAGCCCTGCTATGCATCAGACTTCTCTCATTGTTGCTGTCACGGATAGAACTCACTGTGTAGCTATTGGTATATGCATTGCATTCTCCCCTCACTTCCTTGGGTCCCCTATTAGGGGTGAGCCCCTGGCACATGTCTACTCTCCCTTCTTGCTTGACAAGTCATTTCTCTCACTTTAAAATAAAACTGTCTCTCACCTGCTCTGTTTGGCTCTGGCCACCCACAATTGAGAGGCCAGTTCAATCTGACTAACAGTGAAAAAAAATGAGCAGCATTCCCTGGAATCTGAAATGACTTCAAAGTGACTAATACTTTTCTCTTGAGAGAGATGAAATATCATAGCATTTCTTGACTTTATTTAGGTACTTTCTATTTGTGGCTCTCATTAGAGGATATTGTCTTACTCAATATAGACCTAGTTACACTTAATACAACTGGGGAGAACAGAACAGAAAGTGGTTTAGAATCAGTTGCCAAACTTAGCTGGTGGCAGGACCAGATTTTGAGCTTAGCTTGGTCTCTTCACTTTCCCATGGTTGGCTGCCAAACTGACTAACATATTGGGCAAGTCACTGAGCTGCTCTGTAACCTAGTTCTGTTCTCTTTTATGAAATGTGATGAACAATGACAGCAACACTAATACTTTAAAAATTATAAAGTTTGCAATGAGGACCACATAAGATAGTGTATGTATTACTTGACAGAACTTAAAGTGCTATATAAATGTAATCTTTCATTAGTAATTGTATCTTATTTTTTTCTACTACTCTTATTTTGAATGTTCCATGGATATTTTTAAGGTGAAAAAAAGAACTGCTTTTGCGTATCTGAATAACAGTATTAGGATGTAAACCCATGTTCTACAGGGTCACTGAAAGCATCCTTGGTACAATTCCAGTGGTAAATGGAATGTCATGTATCTCCCCCTTTTCTCACATTCTCTCCTTCTTTATTTTGAAAACTTTTCATTTCCTGTAGCTTGGAGATTGTGAGTATTTTTATGGTGATGCTTATTAAAACATATTGTTCTTAAATTTGTATGTGTCAGTATAAAGACCAAGTAATTGTGGGCTACAGTCAAGTTCAGTTTCTGATAATGATCTGGTTCCAATCCAGTTTGTTGAGTTTTTTTTTTTAGAATATTTATTCTACCCATCGTGTCATTTTTTAAAAAATAGGTTATATATATGTATATGCATATACATATTTTTTAACTTTACCTAAATTCCCTCTCATATTCTGCCTCTTCTCCCTGCAGAGAGCCATCCTACATAATAAAGAAGTTTTTCAAAAAGTAAAAAAAAAAAACAGGAATTGGAGAAAATGCAACCAAACCAATCAATAGTTTGAAAAACCCTGACATTTTAAGTAATGTTCCACACTGGTGGACCACTCCATTTGCTACTCACCACCCACCCCTGCACAGGAGTAGAGTGAGTCAACACCTCATCCATTTTTAAGGCCAATGTTGTCCTTTGTCATTTCACAATATTATTTTTAAAAATTGTTTTGTGGTTGCTATTTACATTTACATTATTATTACTATTTTGTTTATTGGTTTCTTGGCTTTGCTAACTTTACATTGCATCATATAATGAAAGTCTTGCTGTATTAATCATATTTGTCATTTCTAATAACTTGTAATACTCCTTTACAATCATGTACCACAGTTTGTTTAACTATTTCCCAATCAATGGACAACTACCCCCCCCACCCTAGTTCGTTAGTATAATTTAAAAAAATCTTTCAAACTTTGAAGTTCTGTATAATTGCTAGTTATTAGTTTCAATATCACAGGGGTATGCTTTTTTTTTCCTTTGAAGATTGTTTTAGCTGAAGCAAAAAAAAAGTTTTTGCAGCTTTCTTCATTATTATTTTCTTCTATATAATTATTAATGACTTTTTCTTTAATCCACTTGCACTTTGGGATTTCACTATTTGTTTCTGCTCTCTGAACTGACTGCCCTTTTTATTGTGTTACATAAAATCTGCTAAGAATATAGTTAGTACTTCAAAAATTTTTATTTATAATTTCATGTTGTAAACATGGCCAATTGTTGTTTAAGTGTCACATGATGCTGAGAAATATATATGTCCATTAGTGTTCCTATTTGGAGGGTATACCAAGCAGTATTTTAGCTATAATTTCTCCAGATATTTTTCAGTTTTATATTTCTCATTTTGTTTTTCCTTCTACTAGATTTGTACAACACTGAGAGGAAAATATGAAATACCCTACTATTGTTGAGTTACTGTATCTTTTTGCAATTTAGTCAATTTTTCCTTATGCATTTAGAAATAATGCCATTTGGAGAATAAGTTTAATATTGATATGTGTTCTTTGTCTATGGTACTTTTCAGAATTTTGCAGTTTCTTTCCTTTCTGTTTTTATTATTAATTTTTATTTTTCCTTTGTGTGAAAGAATGATTGCAATTTGGGTTTTTATAGATTCACCTCACATATAACAAATTTATTCCTGCTTCTAATTTATGTATGACCTTTCTTTTTGACTGTGTTAAGCAACAGGTGTTGGGGATTTGTTTTCTCATACAATATGTCACTGTCTTTTAGAGGATGATTTAATTCATTTACCTTTAAAGGTATTAGATTTATATTTTCCTCTATGGGTATGTTTACTGCTATTTTTTTCTGAATATTTTTCCCCACTGATTCTCCTTCCTCTTTTAAGTTTGTACTATTCTTCATGATTAGTTTTTTTTTTTTTATTCTACTGTAATACTGAATATCCTGGCCCCACTGCCTGAAGGTTAAGTATAACAGGTTTCATCCCACCCTCGAAGTTCTCCAGATCCCTTAAGGGGGATTATGTATCTAGATTTCCTGTAAATAATTCCTGTCCTCATCAATGTTTCCCTCCAATTGTAGGGACTCTCTTCCCCCCAGTTCCATTTATTAGCTAGCATTCAGAATAGCTTTTGAAAAGGGGTTTAAAAAAATACAATCACAGATATAAAAATCTACCTCTCCAATTGGTGGGAGGCATAATTCCTCCTGCCATACCACTTCATTCTCTGGGAAGGCAAAGAGGATTTAGTTTCATAGTTTACTTCAGTTACTATAGAGAGCAGTCCCAATTCCATGTCCAAAACCCAACCTAGGCTTGAGTCCCAGGCTTCTCCAGGTTTCCCTGCAATGCCATCTGATTGCATTATCCTACCTAGAATTCTGTCTCCAAGGTCTCTACGACTCAAATTCCTAGGTCCAGTGGGGATCACCACAGTACATGAAACAGAAAGACAAATGAAACAGAACAGAAACAAACATTCTCAGGCCCATTTCTCAGAGCCTTGATAAAAGAGATGGAGACCTGCTTCAATGGTTCAGTTCACATTGCCTATTGGATAAGTGAGTTGTGAACCCTCTGCACACAGCAGGAAATTATGTGCAAGATTTTGGCTGCATAGTAAATCAAAGGAGGCTGCACATGGTAGGGAGAAAAGAGTGTCTCTCTCTTAGGAGATCTGGCAAGCCTCCCTCAAGGCACCTCCATGTTAGGTGATCTGTGGGCATGCTTCAAAGGCCTTGTTATGCTGCTTTAAGGCAACCCTAATCTCACAAATTCTCATTGCCCCACCCTCAACCTACCCCCTCTCATTTACCAATTCTCCCCCTCCCCTACCCCAGTTTTAGGGTTTTACTTAGCATATTGATTTTTTTCTTTAATTATCTAATTCTTTCCCTCTCCACCTCCCCTCTTCTTTCCCTCCTGTCATTTAAATGATTAGTGTGGAATCTCCAATATCTCTTCCTTATAACTCATTTTCTTTGTTAATTTTTTTCTGTGCCTTTTAAAAAAAGGTTTTTTTTTTCTTTTAACCACATTGTCTTCATTACTTATTTTCTCTTTTGGTCTATTAGACACATTTATTTTTTGTTTCATTGTTATGTATAATTATTGATTCCTGATTTAGCTTTTTTATGTTCTTCATAGGATTAAGGCTTCTGAAGTTTTGAATCCCCTAAACAATTTTTAAGTTATTGCCTTTACACAGATTGCCCTTTTATGCACTTTCCCCCTGCTTTTTTTCTATTGTGGCTTACTCTTAGAAGTAGCAATTCATGATGGAGGTAATGAACCAAATCATGCTATCCAATGTTACCCCCTGCCTCCATTATGGTCACTTCTTTCCCATTTCCCATGCCATGTCCTATCTCAATCCATATTCTCCCACCCTTCAGGATAAAGATTTCCTCTAGGAACACTGATTTTCCTCTTCCCAAATAGGGAGATTTTCCAAGGAAGAACAACATGTTAGGGCAAGAGATCTTTCTGTGCCCCACCTCACTACAGATTAGTGTCATTATAAGGTCCCCATTTCTCATTACAGAATATACTTCTCTACTTTTCTGTATTGACTTGAGCTCTCCTTCACCATTCCCCTTTTCAGTCTCTCCTTCTGTCATATAACCTATTTTTCTGTATTCCTTTTTCCCCTGAGATAATGCAGAAGTTATCTTTATTGAAATCCCCTTTTAATTATATTTGAAGGTCTTTCACCTGGTGGTTTGCAGATGTTATTTATTATCAAAATTGCTAAATGTAACACTACATTCATTTTAATTTATTAAGGTGAATATTAATTTATTAAGAATTTATGATGTACCAGGTACATAGTATCACTTGCTAAGGGGTGGGGGGACAAATATAAGCAGACAATCCCTGTCTTCTTTTATTAAAAACAAAGAGCTAGGGGGGCAGAGTCAAGATGGTGGAGTAGAAACAGGACTTCTGTATGGCTACAGCTTCTACCTCCTCCAATTCATGTAACAAATTACTCTAGACAAATTTTGGAGCTATAGAACCCACAAAATGACACAGAGAAGCTAACCTCTCACTGAAGACAGTCCAGCAGGCCAGCAGGAAGGGGCCAGAACAATGCTCTGGGAGCCAAACCCAGCCCCACACAAGACAAGGTTTAAGCCTCAGAGTGACCTGCCCAGCCTTTGGCTGGAGGGACTTCAGATCATCAGCAGCTGTGGCAGTTTCCAGAATTATCAACCCATAGATGCCAAAGACAAAGTGAGAGGTCAGTGCAGTGTGGATTTAGGGAACAGGGAGTTTGGGAGTGTGATCTGGCCTTTGCCCCTGGGGTGAGAGACAGCTGAGGCTCCATGGCCATGCTGCTTCAGAGTTCCTGGCCTGTAGATTGTAGGGGGACCAAGTGACCACTCTGGGGGCTAATCACTGTTGCTCTAACCTTCTTGGATTTGGATTGCTGTCTAGGGTCGAGGTCCTGGGGCACATGACCAGCTTGCCAGAGCATGTTGAGGTTTCAGAAAGGACACCCAACTAACAGCTCCAACAGCTGCAAAACCCCAGCAATTGGGATAAAGCATCCCTTTCTGGCAGTAGAGTTCTACTGTGGCAAAAGACTCAAAAGTCAAGTAATTGAGTGGCAACATGAGCAAGCAAAGGAAGAAAAGCAAACAGAGCAATCTGATATTAGACTCCTATTTCAGGGACAAAAAGAATCAAAGCATGGAACGGGAGAAAGACAACAAAGTCAGGACCCTTGCACCAAAAGCTTCCAAGAAAAAGATGAGATGGTTAGAAGCCATAGAGGAGCTTAAAAAAGATTTTGAAAACCAAATAAGAGAAGTGGAGGAAAAATTAGGAAGAGAAATGAGAATAATGCAAGAAAATTATGAAATGAGAGTCAACAACCTGACTGAAGAAAATAACACCTTAAAAAATAGACTAACTCAGATAGCAAAAGAGGCTCAAAAAGGCAATGAGGCAAAGAATGCTTTAAAAAGCCAAATTTGCCCAATGGAAAAAGAATATAAAAAGCTCACTTAAGAGAATCATTCCTTCAGAATTAGCTTGGAGTAAATGGAGGTTAGTGACCTTATGAGAAATCAAGATACTATTAAACAGATCCCAACAAATGAAAAAAAAATAGAAGACAATGTGAAATATTTCCTTGGAAAAACCACTGACCTGGAAAATAGATCCAGGAGAGATAATTTAAAAATTATTGGATTACCTGAAAGCACGATCAAGAAAAGAACCTAGAAATCATCCTTCAAGGAAAATTTCCCTAATATTTTAGAACCAGAGGGCAAAATAGAGGTTGGAAGAATCCACCAATCACCTCCTGAAAAATATTCCAAAAAGAAAACTCCTAGGACTATTATAGCCAGGTTCCGGAGTTCCCAGGTCAAGGAGAAAATATCATAAGCAGCCAGGAAGAAACAATTTGAATACTGTGGAAACACAATCAGGATAACACAGGATCTGGCAGCTTCTACATTGAAGAATAGAAGGGCTTGGAATATGATATTCCAGAGGTCAAAGGAGCTGGGATTAAAACCAAGAATCCCCTACCCAGAAAAACTAAGTATCATGTTTCAGGGGAAAATATGCTCATTCAGTGGAATAGAGGACTTTCAAGCATTCTTTATTAAAAAAAAAAGAGTTGAGTAGAAAATTTGACATTCAGATACAAGAAGCTTGGGAAGGTAAACAGGGAAAAGAAATTATAAGGAACTTATCAAAGTTGAACTATGTATATTCTTACATGGAAAAATGATAATTGAAACTTATGTAGCCTTTCTCAGTATGGGAATAGTTGAAGGGAATAGAAATGTGTGTGTATATGTGTGTGTGTGTATACACATATACATATATACATATACATGTCTATATAGGAGGTTATATGGGTATATGAATACATATGTGAATGAGTGTACATATGTGTACAGATATGAATAGAGAGAGGGCACAGGACCAATTGAATAGGAAGGGATGATACTTAAAAGGTGAAATTAAGAGGTGAGAGAGGAATATGAGAATAGATTGGGATAGACAGAATGGTGTAAATTATCTCATATAGAAGAGGAAAGGGAAAACTGTTACAATGGAAGGAAAGAACAGGAAGGCAAAAGGGAATGAGTCAACCTTATGGTCATTGAATTTGGCTTAGGGAGGGAATGGCATACACATGAAATAGGGTATCTCACACTAGAGGAGAGTAGGGGGGAAGGGGAGAGGGGTGATAATGGAAGGGAGGGAAGGTTGGGGGGAGGGAAGTTGGAAGCACCTACTTTTGAAAAGGGACAGGATCAAAGTAGAGAATAGAACAAGTAGGGGGTGAGATAGGATGGAGGGAAATTTAGTCACTCTTTCACAATATATCTACTATGGATATGTTTTGCTTAGCTACACATGTACAACCTATATTGAATTGCTTATCTTCCCAGCAAGGGTGGGTAACAAGGGAGGAAAGGAAAGAATCTGGAATTCAAAGTTTTAAAATCAAATGTTAAAATATATATACTATTACTTTACATGCAACTGGGAAATAAGATATGCAGGTACTGGGGCATAGAGATTCACCAAGCCCTACTAGAAAGTCAGATGGGGCATGGAGAAAGATATGGGAGAGAGAAGATTGGGGGAGGGAATATTCAGTGAGATCGCTATTTTGGGATAGTGGGTCGGGGAAAAACTGGGGAGAAAATTTTAATTCAAAATCTTGTGGAAATGAATGATGTAAACTAAAAAAAATAAAAAAAGAGAAATAAAAAATAAAAACAAAGAGCTAAAAAGCAGCGGAGGCAGAGTGACATTGTGGCAGAGTAACAAAGGATGAGGACTCCTTCCTCAAATAAAGATCTTAAGAGGAAGTCACCAATGGGAGAAAGAGGTCATGGAGTGGAGAAGAAGAGTAGGCAACAAATGGCTGCTCCAGGGGCAGAAAGCCACTGGCAGTAAGGGAACTTAGAGGGTGAGGAAGCAGCTGAGGAATGATGGCAAATTTGGGAGAGGCTCTATGTGTCTTGGAGTTTGAAGCATAAGGTTTTTATTGTTTTTTTTTATGGAGATAATCTATGGAGTTTTTAGACTAACACTTTCTTTTCTATTTTCAAAACTTCTGGGTACTTCTCATATTTTTTCCCCATTATTGCTTCAAAAGTTTTAACTTATATTCTTCTGACAGGTCTTCTGATCCTAAAGTTGTCTCTAGGTTACCTGTTTTTCAAATTACTTTTTTTTTGCTTGTAGAGAGCTCATGCATTTTTTAAAAATCATTATTGTCTTTTGCTTCTCTTCCTCCAGATCATTCTTCATTTCAGTATATTTACATTATCCACCTTCTATTCTCTTTCACTTCTTTGATGGGACTCACCACTGCAGATTCACATTTTGGTTTTTGTCTATTTCTGCTCATCAGGTCATAAAAATCTGCCATTTGTTCCCTCCTAATTTCTCTCAAAATTCTAAAATGTAAGTGTTCTGCTTGGTGAGTAAAACTTTGTTAGGGGAAGGGGTAAATTAGTGGAATGCTGCACTATCAACTTGGGTCCCCCAGCTACTTGGCCTACTGAATCAAAGAGGATTCTTTTGGGGAGTTATATTACCTCCAGTTTAGCCTTTTTATACTGACTATGTTATATTAGACAGAGAGAACATTTAGAGTTTAAAGAAAAAATGGTAGGGGATGCATTAAAACGAGTTTGTTGCCAAGAAATATTTAGTAGAAAAAAAAAGTGGAAATTAGTTGAGCAAAGTGAGAGCAAAGCTTTGGTGGACATTTTATGTTATTTTATTTTATTTTTGTTTGCCATCTTTATTTTTTTAATTTAGTATTTTATTTTCCCCAATTACACATAAGAGTTTTTAACATTAATTTTTTTTAAGACTTTGAGTTTCAAATTTTCTTTCTTCCTCCCTACTCCACCAAGCCCCACTGAGAAGGCAAAGCAATTCAATATAGGTTATACATGTGTAGTAATGCAAAAAAAATCCATATTAGTCATGTTGTGAAAGAAAACAGAGAGAAAAAAAATTGAGAAAAAAAAGTGTAAAAAAGTCTGCTTAAATCTGTATTCAGACACCATCAGCTCTTTCTCTGGAGGTAGAGAGTATTTTTTATCATAAGTACTTCAGTTGTCTTGGATCATTATATAACTGAGAATAGTTAAGTCATTCACAGCTGATCATCTTACAATATTGCTGTTACTTTGTACACAGTACATTTCACTTTGCATCAGTTGATGTAAGACTTTCCAGGTTTTTCTGAGAGCATCCTGCTCATCATCTCTTATAGCACAATACTATTCCATCATAATCATATACCACCATTTGTTCAGCCATTCCCCAATTGATGGGCACCCCCTGAATTTCTAGCTGTTTGCCCCTTGGGGGCCATTTCCAAGTCAGTTTTATAAAGAGAGAATCAAACAATCAATAACCTTCATCTCAGTTGCCTGTGATATGTCCTCCTTTTGACAGAGTGAGCTCATGCTTGGCCCCTTGTGATGTATTTAAAATATGAGATTTGAAAAACAGGAGAGCCTTCATTGAAACACCTGAACTTTGCCCTGTATATCCTGGGAACCATTAACTCTACTGAATAGACTTGGCATGCCAATGAAATTTATGGGAAACCTAATCAGGGACTGGCTAAAATTCTGGCATCTCTCCTTGGTAAATGCAGCCCAAGTTTGTTTAAAAGGTCTGTGAACCTCAGGAAAACTCTCAGTAACCCTTATTCCAGTTGGATGGGTTTTCATCAAGACTGAAACTAGACATGCTTTGAGATGTTTTTAACTTTCTTTGGAAAGCCTGGTACATTTCTAGTTATTGCCTGAAAAAATAAGTAACTAGGTAATACTTTTATTCCATAGGGTGATACTGTGCAAGGGATACAAAGTTTGGCTTTTTCTTTCACTTATGAGAATTATGAAACTTTTATTTATTGTGTGTAGACAATTGTTATTTTCTTAGGTTCACAAGTTTGAAGAGATGTTCTAGCTCAAACCCTTCATTCCTCCATGAGGAGAATGAGTGAGATGTGTGTGTGTGTGTGTGTGTGTGTGTGTGTGTGTGTGTGTGTGTGTGTGTGTGTGAGAGAGAGAGAGAGAGAGAGAGAGAGAGAGAGACAGAGAGAGACAGAGAGAGACAGAGAGACAGAGAGAGACAGAGAGAGACAGAGACAGAGAGAGACAGAGACAGAGACAGAGACAGAGAGACAGAGACAAGAGACAGAGACAGAGAGAGACAGAGAGAGAGAGACAGAGAGAGAGATAGAGTGTCATCCCTAGCTTGAAGAAGACCTCAGTTGTCTCTGACACATATTGGAAGTGTCTGTGTGGTCCTGCTGAGGATAGGTAATATGGTGTGCAAATGGTCAGCAAGTTAGATAGACTTAAGATCTGGTGATTTAGGCAGAATACTTACTAATCAAGTGCTTCTTACTCCAAATACTTGCTAATTTGGGCTTGAAAGGCAGAAATAAAAAGGGAATATAGTCCAAGCAAGGGGGAAATCTTCTGCAAAGGTATGGAGTATGGTTAGTGCATGACAACACTGAGAAATAGGTGGGCATTTGTTTTGAATGTTTGAGAAGGAATAGTGCAAGATATGGCTAAAAAAGGTAAAGTTAAGTAAGGAAGCCAAAGGCTATAAATAGCAGTGTAAGAAATTACAATTTTCCCGGAAAGGGAGACACTGGGAGATTTTGTTTTGTTCTTGTTTTAGAAGAGAAATAACATGATCAATCCAGCACATTAGGAAAACACATTACCCCCCTCCCCCCCTTGGCATCTATGTCAAAGATGGACTGAAGTAAGACAAGGCTGACTGTGAGGATACTGATCAGGAGGCTATTATGCTAATCTAGGAGAAGCAGCAGGGCGTGGACCAGCTCATTAAATTATAGATGATTTTGTGTTTAAAGAGAATTTTAATGGACACCTCCTTTATCACATTAAGCTTTCATCTGTGTCAAGTTTTTCAAAGTGGGTTCTACCTTGCTCCTTTACACTGGAAACTCACAACTTCAGACTGACAATGAGCACTTAAGAAATGATAGAAGGAATATTAATGGTGAATATTAAATTAAAATATGAGGAGACCCCAATGCAGTCATGCATGCTTTCATACATCCCTGCTCAATCTGCGTCTCTGGAGATATAAGGATGTCTACATCTTTTCCCCCTCATAGTCACTTAGCTCAGTGGTTATTGATTTAAAAACTACCTCAAGGCAAAGCAGGCATGGAAAACCTTTAAAACTAATTGGATCTTTGTTCCTTGGCACAGGTATTTTATGGAGGTGTTTGTGATGAACGCTGTATATGAACAAAATGACCAGTCAATGGTTTTAAGAATTGTGTATTTCATCAGAATGAGGTCAGAGGAAATCCAGGGCTTCTCTTCTTGCACCTTCACAATATGCTTAACTCTCCTTCTTTGGATTTTCCATTGTTCACAGTTGCAATGTCCCTGGGACAGCAGTAACTTACAGCAACATCTGCCTTAGGAGCTGTTGACAAAACAGACTTTCTGGGAAAGTAGCTTCAGGATTCTCCAAAGCACTAACCCTCATAGCCCAGAAGTAGTTACACACACAAAGCAGAGCTTCATGAGAGTTCTACAAGAGGAGGAAAAGGCTTGTAGAAACCTGGAGTCACCACCCCCCTTTGCTAATTTTGAGCCCATTCTCCCCAGAGACCTGGTGTGTGTAAGGGGGAGAACATGCCCCCATTTTCCGAGGGGAATGTTTCTGCAAAAGCTCTTCTTATCCTTTTCTAAAAGGTCATTAAGTCTGGCCATCCATAATCCACAATGTTGGATAAGGTGTTTATAAGGAACTATAATAGTAGACAAAGATAAAACCAACCTATTCTGCAGGGTTACCCCTAGAATGCCAATAGAATGTAACCAAACACCTTTTCAGAACCCAGCCCAACCATCCCATTGGGAGTTAGAAGACTGACCCAGAGGATATGTACCTCCCCCCCCCAAAAAAAGTAAGATTTTAAGAAGAGTAATAGTAGTTGGAGACCAGGAGAGATATCAAATAGAAGGCAATGTTTGTTCTGGATCTTGGTGGAAATGAAATTCTATAAAGTAGTGGGGTTGAGGGAATGCATTCCAGGGATAGGTGATAGCCTAACCCCTAATAGTATGAAGATATGAGATGATGACAGATAGGAGGGAAAAACAAATAGGCCAATTTGAATGGACTTAGATAGCAGGAAGAGGAATAGTGTGTGATAAAATCTGGAAAGGAAGTTTGGACCCAGGTTGTGAAGGGCTTTAAATTCCTAGCAGAGTTCACATTTCATACTTGAGGCAATAGGGAGCCAGTGAAGTTTCTTAAATAGGGTGATGACATAATGAGATCTACACATGAAGAAAATCACTTTGGCAGCTATGTTGAGGATGGATTGGAGTGGGGAATGACTGGAGCCCAGAATTCCATACTGAAGACTTGGAACTGTCCAGGTGAGAGGTGCTGAGGACCCAACTAGGGTGGTTGCTATTTGAATAGAAAGAAGGGGTCTAATGTAAGAGGTATTGGGGAGATAGGAATATGATTTGACAAGTGATTGGAAGTGTGGGGTGGGAGAGAGTGAGGAATTGAGGGTGACATAACAGGGTTGTAAATTTGGATGATTGAAAGGCTTGTGGTGCCCTCAACTGAAAGGAAGAAACCCAAAAGAGAAGTAATTTTGTAGTGAAATATACTTAGATCAGTACTGATGAGCACAAGTTATTCTGAATGACTCACTCTTTCACACTGTAAACAAAAGGGAGAGAGCGAGTTACTCAATGACACCACCTAGATCTCAGAGTCAGCTGGGGAGTACTTACACATCAAAGGTACCTCTAATGGAAGGTATGCATGTTTGGGACGGAGGAAATTTTCCCGACAATATCTGTAAAGCTCCTGTGGGTTCTTGAGTCATGATTACATTATGACTACTTTGAGGTGCTGACCTTGGCATAGAAGAGGGGAGGTTGGAATCTTACATAGCAGGGGAGATTAAGGGGAGTGTTAGGTAAGAATACAAGAAGGGATTTGTGGGCTTGTCTTGGAGATAATCCCAATGATTACTCTGTCAAGGTTGGTGGGTTGTGGTTCATCTTTCCCACCCCTCTAATAGGTCACCCACCCCTATTGGTCATCCCTGGGCATGGGCCCCAACTTTGAAAACTAAAGGAATAGAGAGTGGCTTTAAATAACAACAACTAGCATTTATGTAGTATTGTAAGATTTGCAATGACCTTTACATATATTATTTCATCTTCTTGATGACCTCGGGAGGTAGATACTATTATTATCACTGGTTTATTTTTTGTCCTTCATTCTCAAAGAGGATCATGACATCAGAGAGGTGATTCCATAACATACAAGTGAATTGGATTTAAGTGAGGGACAGATGTGTAAAGTCACCAGCCTCACTTTCTCCTCCACAGCCATTTGGGTCCCAGTGGCCAGGTATAGATCAGGACTGGAGATGACCCTGCATTTCTGGTTTACACATAAGGAAACTGAGATAAATTAAGTGACTTGCCCAAGGTCCCACAGATCATCAGCATCAGAGGTTGGATTCTCAGTTTATGTTGACCCCAATTCTAGGACAGTATCCACTGTGCCACCTAGGTGCCCAAACAATATCTCCCCCCCCCCCACAATTTAGCAGGATTTGTTTATTTCCCTCCTTTAAGCCTCACTTTCCTACTCTGTAAAATAAAGGGGCTGCACTAAATACTTTCTAAGGGTTGCTATGATTTTCTTTGCTTAAACAGATTACTCATTGTCTTCAGTGTGTGTGTGGTTTCGGAAAAATATGTAAAAACCACATTAAAGTGTTCTTAGTTCTTATTCTCTGGGAGAGCCCTTGCCTAGTGCAGGAATAGGAATCTTTTTCATCAAGTTTCTTGATTAGCAACCTCAACTGTGCTAAAAAAAAAAAATGGAAACCATAAAGACAGAGCCAGAGCAGCTAGACTCCAGTGGCCCTGACCTGTCCTAAACAGGGGTAGGCAGAACCTTCCCTTTTAGAACCATGTTCAAAACACGACTATCACATTACACTTTTCTTTTTTCCACCTTTATAAAATTTCAAACTGGACCCACATATAGTTGGCAGGATGTGGAGGTTCCAGAAACAGTCTTGACCAAATATTCGCCAGCAGGTGATTCTAGAGGTGAATGGGGTGGGTGGCCTTCCTCTCCCTTTGCAGGTAGAATCTCATGATGGTACTTGTGAACAGTCTCCATCCTCCTCAACACACATTTATTAATCACCTGCTCTTTTCAATGCACCTGTAATGGGAAAAGCCCTGGCTTTGATTCAAATCCAACTTTGCCACTTAGTTCCTGTGTGGCCTCAGACAAGTCACAAGTTAGTGGGATTTACTGGGAGAAATGGTAGATCTGTGACCAGAAGCCCCCAGTTTGATTCCTAGCCTCATGGTTTACTATTTTTCCAACTTGGAATCCTATAGCCCTATGACTGATTCTGTGAACATGAGGCACTTTTTAAAGCTGACATAATTATAACATCTATTAATTATCAGCAGTAATGTATGAGAAGATGAAGAGAAAAAAATCATCTTTCCCAAGACCTCCCCTATTCACAACCAAGCAACCCTACTCCAGTTCTGGCCCTAATTAATATGCACTGCTTTTCACATTCCCTGGGGATTTGCCTCAGTTTCCTCACCTGTAAAACAAGGGAGTTATTATACTTGATGGCCACCAGTGTACTATCAGCTCTAGATCTCTGATCCTTGTTTTCTTAGACTTTTAGAACCAAAGCTGGCAGGGCCCCTGGAGATGCTTTAAGTAAGTCGCCTTATTTTCACTAGTGGAGAAACAGAAATCTAGAAAACAGCAGTGGCATATACAAAGCTACATGAGAATTTGGCACCGATCTCCTCCTTCCCACTCAGTGGGTCCTGCTTCTCCTAATCCTGTTCTGTGGATTAGTCACCTAGTGGTGAGGGGGAGGCAGTAGTTTTAATAATTTAATAATATTAATAATTAATTTAATAAGTGTTAGCATTCACACAGGGCCAGGCATTCTGCTAAGTGTTTTTCAAATATTATCTCATTTGATCCTTGTAACAACCCTGGAAGGTAGGTGCTAGTATGATTCTCATTTGTATGATTGAGGAGACTGAGGCAAGCAGAAATTAAATGATTTTCAGGGTCATGCAGCTAGTCAGTATCTGAGGCTGGATTTGAAGTCAGATTTTCCTGACCTTGGCCCCTTCTGAGCCATCTAGCTGGGTTTTGTTTGGTTCCCCTCCCCAAGGAATGTGAAAAGTAGTGCATGTTAATTAGGACCAGGGCTGAAGTAGGGTTGCTTGGTGGTGAATGGGGGAGGTCTTGGGAAAGATCGTTTCTTCCTCTTGATCTCACTTCCATTACTGCTGCTAATTAACAGATGTTATAATTATGTCAGCTTTAAAGAGGGCCTCATGTTCACAGAATCGTCATAGGGCTATAGGATTCCAAGTTGGACTGAATAGTAAACCATGAGACTGGGAATCAAACTAGGAGCTTCTGGTCACAGATCTAGCATTTCTCCCATTAAATCCCACTAACTCCCTTGGGGGATGGGGAGAAGCTGTATATTCTGAATGGCTCAAGCCTTCCGGCCAGCTGCTATTCCTTGCATTTCCATACTTGCCTTTAAAGACATTGGGCTCAACTCCTGGACAGCTGGGAACAGAATGCATCAGTCCTATATTTATTTCTTATTAAAGGTCAGTGCTTTCTACTTTGACGGTAGCATTTGCAGAATCCCAACTCTAATTTCCTTCAGGGCGGGGTCTATCATCTGTCTTCCTTTTGGATTTGTTGTGTTTTCTATTCAATGCACAGTAGGTGCTTCTCAGCCCAGCCTTGAGGGGAAGTTCTTCCTTTCTTCCCCCTTTGCATCCTCCATGAAGAATCCTTGGAAAGAGTAGATTTATAATGAGCACTTTAGGATCTCTATGGAATCAGTGAAAGCTGTTGCCTAAGATTTCATTCCCAAAGGAAGTGTGTCATGGACAGGTGCTGGGCACAGAGGGAAAAGGGGCAGAAAAATCAGAAGCTAACTCTGCTGTCTCTTTCCGATCCTTTGGGCAAATCCCTTTACCTCTCTGAGCGTCATGTGTTAAATGAGGGGAGTGAATAACAGCTAACATTTAGATATAGCGCTTCAAGGCTTTAAGAGCATTTTACAAATAACATTTTGGTTGATACAACTACTCCAGGAGTTTGGGCTTTTTAACTGGTAAGAAAACAGGGGCAGGCAGAGATACAAAGACTTCCCCGGGGCCTGAGACAAGATTTGAACTTCAGGTACTCTGCACTTAGCAGTCCTTTGATCCTACTTGGTTCTGCAAGCTTTCAAGGCTGCCCAAAATTCACGGGGTCATTTTGGATCTAGTAGGAACTTGCTGGACATTGGTAATCCTCAGATCTTCCGAGGGGGCAGAAGGAGGGGCATAACATGAAGGACCCCCAGGAGGGTAAAGACCCAAGCTCTCCCCATTTCTTCCCCTTGACCTTTAGGCAGCCACATCAGCCACCAAAGACCCAGAGCTCCTAACCTTTTTGTGTCATGGCTTCCTAGGGCAGCCTAGTGAAACCTATGAACCCTATCCAAACACAGTGTTTTGAAATGCTTTAGAGAAAATACCTAAGAGTGCAAAGAAAACAAATCATAAATATGTACATATGTATATTCCTATATATGTAATACATATACATATGTATATATGCAAATACATGCTCATATACAAAAACCCACATATGTAAAATATGCTTACATGTAGATACAAAAGTATATATTTGTATGACTTTATGGCCTTCTATGATTCTGGACCTCAGTTTTCTCATGGTAAAATACACCATAGGATTGCTTCCAGCTCTAAATCTATGTTCCTACAACCCTAGCAAACTGCAGTGTATTTATATTTATATTGTATCCATATTATATATTGCATATTTATTATATTAATATAGTGATTTATTATAGATTTAAACTTATATTTGTATTATATAACATTTGCACATGTGAGTATAGTCACATTTATTTATGTACATACACAAATATATGTAGATATGGGTATATATATGTATTCTATATGTGTGTGTATCTATCCATCTATCTTTGAATTCCACTGATTTCTGGTTAAGAATCCCTGCAAATGAAGAGTTCCAACCTGACTTCCCTTACTTGAATTGTAGGAGCATAGGTTTAGAAGTGTAAGCAATTTTATGGTCTGTTTTACAATGAGAAAACTGAGATCATAAGAGGCTATGAAATCCAAACCCTCATTTTATATAGGAAGAGACTGAGACACAGAGAAGAAAGTGACTTATCCAAGGTCATTCAGATGACAAGTGTTTCTGACAAGATTTGAACCTAGGTCTTTCTGATACTAAGTCCAGTACTCTATCTGTTATGCTATACTTGAGAAACTTCTCTGGAAATTCATAAATCTCTTTCTGTCTCTTTCTCTCTTTCTCTCTCCCTCTCTCTTTGTCTCTCCCTCTTTCCTTCTTTCTCTTTACAGACACACACACACACACACACACACACAGAGAAATCCATAGGATACTGCCCATTAATCAGTGGATAGAGAAGGAATACTGCCTCTGTATGGCAGCTCAGTGACATACAGTACACACATACAACAAAGGAACACATTATTTAAACTTCCAGAGAAGGTAACTTTTCAAACTCCCATCAGGACTGGTTTCAAGGATAAGCCTCTGTCTCTTATAGAAGCCAGGGGAGTCAACATCACAACTGCAGCGTCTTCTGTAAAATGGGCATATTAATGTCTCCCACTTCACAAGATGGTTGTCATAAAAATCCAATGAAGTAACATGAAAAATATTTCACAAACCTTAAAGCAATAAATGCTGGTTGTCATCATCATTTTCATTATTTTATCATTATTATGGATCGGCTATGTTTTGGAGAAATTCTAAAGGAGCCAGGGTTTTCTTTAAGTATAGCCTTCGGCAAATATAAAACCAATAGATGTTTTTTACATCCAAGGACTTGTTCCTTTACCAGGCAAAGACTTTTATGTGGTGGTAGATTTTTTTGGCCCAGAGAGGACCCATAACAATAATAAATGGTAATTATGGCACTGTTCAGTGATCTTGTAGGTGGTAATTCACTAGGCTAGAGATATACTTGTCAAGAGGTTTATTATAAAATGTTAATGAATGATCTGAAGTGCTTTGGTATTGGTGAAATAAAAGCTGCAGAACTGATACCATCTCAAGCAAGTCTGAAAGTGATGCTAGGGTGGGTTATTTTTAGCTTTCACATTTCTTTCTTCTGTGTATAGCTCAAAGGTTGTCTTCCTCATAGAACTAAAGAATGTCAGACCTTGGAAGACACTTTGGAAGTTCTCCTCCCTGACAAATACTTCCTGAGGTTCTAAGGAGTTGAACCATTGGTCCTAATCCTTCCTACCTCTAGATCATATTTTCATTGTTCTTAGATTATATACTGCATCTGAAAGAAATAGTACAGGCCATCTGGTCCAATTAATTACCTTATTTTTTAGAGCCCCAGAATGGTGATGGGCAGTTTCTAAGGTTAAGCTGCTTCTTAAAAGCAGAGCTGGATTGAGCTCACAGGTTTTCTTACTCCCAATTTAGCGCCCTTTCTAATATTGCATTGCCTCTCTCTGCATCTATTCAGTCTTTCTTATCCTTTCCAGAACAAAATTCTCCTTCCCAGCTACATTTGACTACCAAATGTTGTCTCTCCCTATTATAATATATTTTTTGATTGCAAGGGCCATTTTCATTTTTGTGTGGCATATGCAGCACTCAGAACAATGTTGGAAAACAGCACATTTAACAAATATTCATTCATTCATTCATGCACTCATTCACCCTAGGCTAGTTCCTGATTTTATATTCTCAGAGGTTAGCTCAGTGCCTAATACATAATAGACAAATAATAAATGCTGACTGGATGACTTGACTTTTTGGTTGACTATTTGGTTTTCATATTTTAATTACCATCTTTTCCTTGTTGCCTTTGCAGCTAGGTGGCACAGTGGAGTTGTGGACTTTGATTCAGGAATACTCACCTTCCTGAGTTCAAATGTGACCTCAGAAACTTACTACCTTTGTAACTCTGGGCAAATCACTTGACTCTCTTTGCCTCAGTTCCCTCATCTGTAAAATGAGGTGGTAAAGGACATGATAAACCACTCCAGTATCTCTGCCAAGAAAATCCCAAATGTAATCACAAAGAGTCAGATGCAACTGACTAACAACAATCTAGTCATCTTTAGTGATACATGAGAACGTTTCACAGATAGATCATTCCAACTGCTTTACTCATGTTTTCCCTACAAGAATCTATGAGTTTACACCTTTCATTCTATTTTGTTGACTCTTGGACAATTCACTAGAGGTCATGCTATTCTAAAAAGGCCATGATCAATTGAGTTAATATTTATAAAATACTTAGTACATGCCTGGCAAATAGAAGGCACTATGTAAATACTAACTTATTATTGTAGCTTTTATCATGCCATTTCTATAGAGACACCAAAGAACTGCTAATATTCTTACCCCCATCTGTACCCCCATGACCCTAAATATTAAGGTCTAAAGAAAGAGAACTGCTCTCTAGGGCTGTTTGAGTTACATCCTAAAGTTAGGTCCTATAAATAACTGATGCCACAAAGGCTTCTGGTTGGACCTAGCCAAAACTGTGTCTCCTCTCCTTTCACATTCCACACCCACCAGTCCCCCCTAAAAAACTCCAACACCCTTGGTTTCCTCTTCACTCTCAGCTGTGTCTTTTCCCATTGAATTCCTTTGACAGGCACTTAATCCTCTCAGTGCCTACTTAACTACTCTTTGACTGGTACTTAATCTTCTCAATGCCTAACTAGGATGATAAAGATGATCCTAGCCAAAGTGGATTGTCAGAAGGTCTGTCCTGGAAAGAATCTGTCTCTTTTAAAGATAACCTTTAAGGCTGCCTGCTTGGTGAGGTAGGTCTGGTAGCTTTCTAAAATCACACCATATCTCTCTTTCATGCAGCCCTAGCCCTGGACTCCAACTCTGGGGGTTTCTCTATACTTTGCATGAATTATTTTTAATAATATCATAGTATTCATAGCTGCCATTACCATAGCTCTTTAAAGTATGTAAAACAAATTATTTTATTGTTTTTACTTGCATTTTTTCACATAATTTCAGGGTTTTTTCCAATATCTTTTCCTTTCTCCCTGCCATAGAGTCATCTCATAGAACAAAGAATATTTGTTAATGACAAAAAAGGAAGAAAAAATGAACAAAGCTGATAATTACTGAGGAAATTCTGAAAATACATGTGATATTTACATCCATGGACTCCCATCTCTGCAAAGAGAGGGAGGGAGGTGTGTTCTCAAATCTTCTTAGGAAGCAAGCTTGTTTGGGAAGGAGAAGGAGGAAGAGGAGAAAGAGGACAAGGAGGAAGAGAAGAGGAAGAGGAGAGGAAAAGGAGGAGGAGGAGAAGAAAGAGGAGGAGGAGAAGAAGAGGAAGAAATGACAATGTGAAAATTGTGTAAACAATTCTCTGCTAGTATTATAGTGAAGACTAATAAGTTTATCAGCAGTGTGATACAGTGAAAAGTTGACTGGATTTAAAGCCTGAGCTCTAGGAATCAAATCTTAGCTGTCATCTCTCCCTATATGACCTTATTTAATACTCTTATGGGACCTCTCTGGGCCTCAGTTTCCTCATTTGTGAAATGAAGGCATTGGGCATGATGATCTCAGAGATCCTTTCCAAATTCCATATTTGTAACTGGCCCCACAGTTGGAGACCCCAAAATCCATAATTTCTATGTTCTACTTCACAGACCTGAAGAGGAACAGCTGCCTAGTTCAGACTTCTGCAGGCACAGAAGCAGAGAGGTGATGGTAACTAATGACTTAGCACCAAACCTTAATTTGAACCTTGGGTGTGCTCTGACTTGTGAAAAGTGAAATAAATCATTCCCCTACATTTCATGAACTTAAAAAAGGAGATACTCCCTGACCTCCCATTCTCTAATAGGGTTATTAGTTAATAGGATAGTTGTATCTGTAAAAATGCTTTGAACTCTTTAAGGAGAATATTGTATTTGGATACAAGGTATCATTAGCTACAAAGGCTGTCAGTCAAGGAAGCACTGTAATTTATCAGTGGGAGAGCAGCAGACAGAAAAGAAGGAGAAAGGTAGTCGTACCTAATTGGAATGAATGCCTGCTGGGGGAAAATTCAGGTTACTATGGGAATGTTAAGAAAATATGTCTCAGTTGGAATAATGGCCATTTTCTAGTGGCGTGTTGTTCTACGAGAGGAATCACCCGAGTGAAGAGCAGACTTTTGCTCTCAGATCTGCTACTCATGGAATTCTTCCATTCATTTTGTCAGCTACGTTCTTGAAAACAAAAAAAGTCAGCTACTTTTTTTTGGGGGGGGTTAATAAACTTTTTTTTTCATTGAGATTGGGATCTCTTAGTTTTCCTACACTGTTGCAGGTTGGTGACTCCTCTGAAATTTATAGGCTTAAGAGACTGCCTGGAACCCAAAGAGACTGAGTGACTTGCTGAATAATGGCCACATCACCCGTTTATGTCAGAAGCAGGACTTGAAGCCAGGTCTTTCTGGATACCAAGGTTGGCCTTATATCCAGTACATTGGACTACCTCATCTCATCATCTTTTTTGTTATTCAGCCATTTCAGTCATGTCCAACTCTTTGTAACACCTATTTGGGGTTTCCTTGGCAAAGATACCAAAGCAGTTTGCTGTTTCTTTCTTCAGTTCATTTTACAGATGAGGAAACTGAGGTAAAGAGGTTAAGTGACTTGCCCAGGGTCACACAGCTAGTAAGTATCAGAAGTCAGATTTTAACTCAGGAAGATGAGTCTTCTTGACCTTAGGACCAGTACTCTATCCACTGTGCTGTCTAGCTGGCCCTGTTACTATGATGCTCAACATTATTCATAAGCCTGGAAAAGTAGGTTTGAATCAGTAGACTTTAAATGACACAACAGGGAATTTTTATTTTCTGCTAGAGGTAACAGGTATTATGTAAATAATTCTTAATCAAAGCACTAACATGATAAGACTGGCACTTTAGCCAGATTATTGTCTGAGCTGTGTGAAGTTTAGAGACATTGGCAATAAGCAGGCTGATTGTTTTTTGTCCTTCGGTCTTGAAGAGGACCATGACAGAGGAAGATGATGCAAGTGAATTGGATTTGAGTGAGGGAGGGCTGTGCAAGGTCACTGGCCTCACTTTCTCCTCTGGAGCCATCTGGGTCCAGTGGCCAGATATAGATCAGGATGACTGGAGATCGCCCAGGCTGATTGGGAGGGTGTTGTCATTGGATAAGATTTGTGACAAGACAGTAGGGGATATAAGTGTTAAGTGATAAGGCAAGGTAGGATCGGGTCACAATTTGAGAGAGAGAGACAGAGAGAGACAGAGAGAAAGGGATATAGAGACAGAGAGACAGAGAGAGACAGAGACAGAGAGAGAGAAGCTTTTCAAGAACTAACCAAAGTAACCAACATCAACCCTGAGTCTGACTATATATATAAAATAGGGAACCATTTCCATAGCTCCATATTCAAGGCACTTAGGTGGCTCAGTGGACCTCTCAGAAAGATGTGAGTTTAAATTTGGTCTCAGATATTTACTAACTGTGTGACCCTGGGCAAGTCACTTCTCTATCTCTATCTACCTCAACTTTTCTCATCTATAAAATGAAGAAAACAATAGCATCTACTTTCTAGAGTTGTGTGAGTATAAAATAAGATATTTGTAAAGTGCTGCTAGCTAATAGTATTATTATTCCATAATTGGTTTCCCATAGATGATGGGGTTGATGCACCCAATGCCAAAGCTAACTCAGTTTTTGGGAGGCTCTGAAGGAAAGTATGGGAGAGAAGAGGTATTAGACTGACAACCAAACTGAAGGTCTATAGAGCAGTGGTGCTGACTTCATTGTGAATCACTTCCATTTGAATTGTCTTAGGTAGATTTCAAAGATTATCTGGCAAGATCAGGCAATAGACACTGAGGTCTTTTCTCAAGCTCAATACCAAGCACTCAGACTGTCTTACAGAGTACAATTCTGATGGGCTGGTTATGTTGTTTGAATGCTGAAAGTACATTTGCCTCAAAGACTTTTTCAGAGAACTCACACAAAGCAAGAACTCACGTGGTGGTCAAAAGAAGTGATAAAAGGACACTTTTAAGTTCTCTCTGAAGAGCTATGGAATTGATTATATGAGATGGGAGATGCTCAGCATAACGTGCTGCACCAAGGAAGGCACTGTGCTGTGAATGAAGAATTGCAATAGCTCAAAAAAAAAAACCAAACAACCAACTTGTGAGACGCACAAATTTAGAGATGTCTCCACTCCAAATATTCATGTGAACTATTTATGCCCGACTTGTGGCAGAGCATTCTGGGGTCATCTTGGCCTGACCAGCCAAAGGCAGACACAATATACCTTGACTCCAACAAAGTGATGTCATTTTGGTTGTCTCTAAGAACAAAGGACAACAGCCATAGAACCAGTTCCCCACCATTGCACAGAAGAGAGGCAGACACATTTTCTTATCTTCTCTCAAAGGGACAAGATAAGTCATTATGGATGCACAACATTCCATTTCATTTTATTGTCCTATTTTTAGGGTTATGGTCATTAAAGCAGTAAGCACCCCAGTGTCCCCAGGGTGCCTGCCAACACAGGTTCTTAGATCTGCTTTTCTAAAGGAAAACAACTCAAAATGGGTTAACAATCTTGATTTAATCAATCAAATATACCATTTACCTTGTTCAGGGGAAAAATTCAGCACCCCGAACTTCAGAGTATACAGACAGAAGTTACAAAGCAGAAGTTACAAGAAAACAGAAAAACATATCAAGCATACAGGCCTCCAACTGTCTTGACCATTACATCCATACCTAGCCAGTTACCAGAGAGGGAAGCATCAACATCTGGGTTTTCAAAGCCAGGGGCCTCTCAACACCTCACCCAGAGTCTCCTCTGGTCAAATCACACAACACTGCTCAAAATGAGCCCCCAAACAATGCCTCACATCAGGGATTATACAGCCTTCTCCTGGCTCAGAGCATATAACAACCCTATTGACCCCACTGCCCAATCACAAAGTATCTCCTGAAAAAGAAGCCTCCCACCACAGGCTCCAGATGCACTTAAGCCTATCAAATGGCCTAGGGGCAGGAAAGATCTCAAAAATTTACATTCCCATTACAGTCATGTATATTTGTTCTAATTTTGCATATATCAGATCATATATATCTTTCTACACTCCTTTAAAATCTTCATATTTGCTATTCCTTACATTGCAATAATATTCCATTTTGTTCATGTCTTACATTAGTCATTTCCTCCTCAAAGGGCATCTTCTTGGCTTTCAGTTCTTTGCTGCCACAAATAAGTGATGCAGTGAATATTCTATTGCCTATAGGACCCTTCTATTGGTCATTGACCTACTTAGGCTAAATAATGCTAAAGAATGATAGCTGTGGGACATCTTAGTGATGTACCAGTCACCTTTCAGAGCACTCCACCAACAATATTTGTATTTGCACATTATCCATTGACTATTTCTATTATCACCCTTGATGGCTAGCTGAAGATGAGGTGACATCTCAGGGTTTTGTCTTTGCATTTCTCTTGTTCTCAGTGACTTGGTGCAGTCTTTCATGGTTGCTGAAGTTTGCAATTCCACTTTAAAGATTGTTTGCTCATTTCCCTTGACCACTTATCCATTGGGGAAACTAATCATTTAATTTTGAGAAAGATGGGTGTTTCAAGGCGATACCATTATCCCTGAGGATTCACTCTGCATGTAAAGCAAGGACTGCGTGCCAAAGGAGTTATAAAGGCAAGTCTGGCAGTTGGAATTCCCCAAGGAGCCAAGGCCAAGGCTGAGAGTTGACATAGCCACAGCTGCAAAGACAAACCAGGCATTTTTAAATCAATGATGGTTTTCAAAAATGTCATTTGCTAGGAAAGAAACCTAGGCTGCTTAGACAGAGGATATCTTTTCTCTTTGGCCTCTTTTGAACCCCAGATCACACATTTCTTTTGCCACAGATGTCTATTTTGTCAGACAGCTCGCAGAGGGCTTGTCTATAACCCATTTGAGAATTTTGAGAACTGAGGAGCCCTTATAGCCATCATCTGAATATTTCAACCTGATACATTTTCATTTTTCTATACCTAAGAGAACCTTGATTTTTTTCCCTTGTTTGTTTCTAAAAGTCTCCTTCAGTTCAGAAAGACCTAAGTTTAAATTTGGCTTTGGATACCTACTAGCTATGTGACCTTGGGGAAGTCATTTAATCTTTTTTTTTTTTTACCTTAGTTCTCTCATCTGTAAAATTGGGGTAAGAGTAGTATCTGGCTCCCAGGGTTATCATGAGGATAAAATGAGCTAATATTGTAAAATGCTTTGCCAGTCTCACCACATAAATGCTAACTATTATTATTGTTCTGCTGGTGTGTATCATAATCATTTCAGGTTGGCTAATGGAAAAGCAATTCATCATTCAATTTAGTCAGTCAATCAGCAAGCATTTATTATGTATCTACTACATGCTATGCTTAAAGTGGGGTAAAAAAGAAGGAAGAAAAAAAGAAATTCTGTCATTGAAGGTCTTTCCATAATTGGGTTCCCATGTGCCTGTCCGGCCTTCTCTGACTTTCACATTTGTTCAGACCAACCCAGGACACACTTTAGCTCCAGAGAAAATCACTTCCTAATTCTAAACTTCAATACCACATAGATGAAATGCGAAAAGGGAGAAAACTCCCATTTGGTGAGATCAAGTGGTAACGGTATAGACAAGCAATTTCTCAGGTAGGAAGAGAAAACATATGTCACAGATTTAAAGTCAGATGGGACTTTAGAAGTTACAGAGTCAAACTGCAAAATTTAACAAATGAGGAAACTGAGACTAAGAGAGATTGAGACTTACTTGTCCAGGTTCACAGAACTAGTATGTGTCTGAAGCAGGATTTGAAGTCAGGTCTTTCTAAATTCAAGTCCAACAGAAAATGACCAACAAGATCTTCACAGAAATGAGATTGTGTAATATGTTGAAAGTTAAAGTTTTACTTCTTTTCCAGTCTCCTGGTTTCTTGCCTCATATATACCATAAACATTACTTTTTAGAGTAAAATTCTGTAGGCTTGGATGTCAGCCAAAAATAAATGCCTTTCAGTAATCTTGATTAAAATCCACTCAGCTATTTTAATGTTCTTTGAATATGTGGAGAAAGGTATTCATCAGATTAATTTTTATGCTCAAATAACTCTCAACAAGGTTTTTGCTAGTGCTTCCAGACCTGGTGAGTAGGGAGGCAATTTTAAATGAGGAATGTGTGCTTGACCTTGCTTGAAGAAACTTGGTATTGAAAAAACAAATTATAGATGTGTCTAAATACTTTCAAACAACTTCTAGGCATGGTATCTGAACACGTAGCTGAAATTAGTATCCTACATTTTGTTGTTGTTCAGTAGTGTCCAATTCTTCCTGATCCCATTGGGGTTTTATTGGCAAAGATATTGGAGTGGTTTGCCATTTCTTTCTCCAGGTTTTATAGATGCAGAAATTGAGGCAAACAGGGGTAAGTGACTTGCCCAGGGTCACACAGCTAGTAAACGTCTGAGGCCAGATTTGAACTTGGGAATATGAGTCTTCCTAATTCCAGCCAAACATCCTATCCATTGCACCACCTGGCTAACCTGTCCTGAATTTACATTGTTTAATTTCCCCTAACTTCACCAAAATTTACCTCAGGGTATCTCTCCCAGAGCTGATAAAGTTTGAGCAGGTAAATGGTCAACTCCATTGGCATTAGTGGGATTTCTCTCCTAATTGTTACTCTGTTTTCTCTTTATATAACTCCTTTTCTGTTTTCAAGCATTTTTGTATACATGTAGTATAAAAAATTCCACTAATCTCTGCTGCCATTATAAATCCAGGAACCATGTTTACTTAGAAAGATCAGGTTGCATCTAATTATTGAGTTCTGCCTTTTGGATAATTCCAAATCTATCCTTCCTCTGATCTAGTTTCGTCTATACTTTTTCTGTGTCTATGACCTCTCCCACTTTATTTTTTTCCCTTTTCCATTTCCTACTTTTAATTTATTTCAGCAAATATTTATTAAGCAAAGCACTAGGTTTTAATGATACAAATGCAAAAGTGAAATCTTCCCTGCCCTCAAGAAAGTTAGTCAATTGTGGGGAACCTACTCAGACACTGTCTACTAAGCAATCAATCAAACAACAAAACTTATGAAGTACTTACTATGTTAGGCAAAGAAAGGTCAAAGCATTGTTCTTGTCTTCAAGGAACTTATTTTCAATGGGAAGAGAGAACATATAAATTGTTTGTATCTGTATACAAATATGTGTATATGCACACACATATGTATACATGTATATAAAGCATAACTGTATGTTATATGTCATATTTGTATTTATTATATATAACATGTCATTATGAGAGACAGAAAAGATATGGTAATCTGAGTTGAGAAGGCATTCGTGGCTGGCAGAATCAATCAGAAAAGACATCTTGCCACAGGTGGGATTAGAGATGAGTCTTCAGGAAAGTAAGGGAAATAAAGAGGTGATGGTGAGAAGGGAAAGCATTCAAAATACAGCCAGGGAAAATGCAAAGAAATGGGAAATAGAGTGTCCTTTTACAGTCATGGCAACTGGCAAAATGTAAGTGGATGGTCAGGTGAATGGGAGGATATAAAGCGTAAGGAGACTAGAGAGGGTAAAGGACAAGGTTATGAAGAACCTTAAATATACAGACAAGTAAACAAAATCTCTATACAACATAATACAAAGTGAATTTAAGAGGGAGAAACTATCAACAACTGAGGGTATCAGAAGATCAGTGTTTCCAACATCATATAGGAAGTAGAATCTGAATGAACTTGGAAAGCAATTGGGCATTCTACCCAATGGACTTGGGGAGAAAAAGAAAGTATGTTCCTCAAATAAAGACCAATTTTGCAAAGGCTCAGAAGTGGGAGATGGCTTAGCTTAAATTCTGTTGTCAGAGCTAGTCTAGGCAAGGCCTCATGTAGGCCTAAATATTGATGATTTGTGATGGGATATAATTTTAAAATTTAATTATAATTTAAAAAGTTAAACAAAGAATTGTGTATTTAGAGATAGGATTGATTAAACCCTTGCAGGGTTGTAGAAAATTAGAGACTCTTCTGGATAGATCATTTGATCCAATTACTTCATTTGACAAAGAGATTCAATGGGACCCAAAACTGACTTGAATCCAGAACCTATCAATTATATCACTCTGACTTTCTAGTCAACAGGGTTTCACCAGGTCTTTGTAAGATTCAAATAAGATAAGGCATATAAAGTGCTTCACATGCACTAAAGCTCCAGCACAATGGCAACTCTTCATAATATGTTGATTGATGGGATTTTTTGGAAAGAAAAAGTCAAAGCCAGTATAAGTTTTACCCTTGGCTCACTCAGGCTGAGTTCCTTGGTCACAGCAGTGGTTCATTCACTTTGTATTCCTACCATGCGAAGGCTCAATACTCCCAGTGGTTTTTAATACTGAAGGTTTTTAAAAAAGACATTTACTTAACAATAGCATGGAAAATAAAAGGTATGGTACAGATTCAAGTGGGTATAGCTCCACTTGCCTATACATTTGCTGTGGTTGCATGCTCAATCAATAGTATTCATAAAACCTAATAAATTCCAAAGCCTCATAAACAAGACTTTTATACTCAGGAGAGTATACAAAAAGCTACATCAATACATTTATACTTTGTAACCTAGATCAATTCGTCTCTAGACAGTGCCATTTAGTTTTAGAAAAACAAACCAAACAAAACCTAGGTAGAACACATGTTTCTCCTACACTTACTGTCTCCTAGTCCAGTAACCCTTTCAATAAAGGAAATCAGGTTAGTGTGGCTCAGTCTGTTCTTTTTTTTTTTTTTAAGCAATTGGGGTTAAGTAACTTGCTCAAGGTTACACAGCCAGTTATTTCTGGGTGTGGTGCTAAGTATCTGAGCCCGGATTTGATCCCCAGGTCATCCCAACATTGGGGCCGGTGATCTTACTCGCTGAGCCACCTGGCCGCTCCTGCTCAATCTGTTCTTAATAAAGTCTTGTTGGCCCTTAATAATTACCCCTCCCTTTCTACTTGGTAATGTAGCAGAGTTTGGGGTTGTTATATAGATTTGTAGTAGAGTTTAGGTGAATGTCATGCCCCAGTACTGGGACGGATCAGAATTGTTTATTGATACCCATAGACAGGCACAGAATCACAGGGCACGAAGATTGGTGACTACTCAGTGAGGAATAAGTCATAGAGTCCTCTGGTTATTTAAGCATCTACAGGGGAAATATTTTTTACATCTCTCATTAATGAATTAATTAGCTCCAAGTCCCTGGGAAGCAGGGTGGCACAGAGGATAGAGCCCTGGGATTGGAATCAGGTAGCCTCATGTTCATGACTTCAAATCTAGCCTCAAAAACTTCCTAGCTGTGTGACCATAGGCAAGTCACTTAATCCTGTTCCTCTGTAAAACGAGCTAGAGAAGGAAATGGCAAACCCAACCAAGCATCTTTGCTAAAAACAAAACAGAACAAATTGGGTCACAGAGTCAGACATGATTGAAATGCCTGAACAGCAACAAGCCTCTATTTCAGTTAATGAAATATTATTTCTTCAACAAACTGGAGAAACCTCTTTTCACATAAGCTTCCCCTTATCTCTCCATATTAATCCCTCTAATTTCCTGGGAACTCAAACACTACTTCATTAAAAGTATATTAATCAATAAAACAAAAACCATAAATTGTTTACAATATGTCAGCTGTGAGAAGAATCACAATTAGTCACCTCTAACGATCACGATTGCTATCCCACCATTCAACTGTTTCAGAACGCCATTGTAACTGGGTTTCTGCTCATGCATTGGGTGCATTGCATGTATAGAATAGATAGAAGAGAAATGAGTCTTTCTTTAAGAAGTCTCTTAAGAATTCTCCTCATGCATCTTTGCAAGATAAGGGTAAAACTCATTTTTCTTAGGAGATAAGTTTTCTTGGTCTTTTTCTCTCTACTCTCTCATGGGTAGTAATCTCTCTAGGATGTAGCTCAATGCTATTTTTTCAGCACTCCTCAAAAAAATAAGTGAATCTCTTAACTCTCCAAGAAATAGGCAAGTCAGGGTTACATGCCCAGCATTCATTCTGGACTACTGTTTCCTATATGAATCTTAAAGAAAATGTACTGTGTTTATTATGAGAGGGGAAAAAGCTAGCTAGATAAATATTGAGGAAGAGGGCAAGAATGAGGAGACATGAAGGGCATTTGTGTACCATCCAATGATTCATTTGTCAACCTACTAACCCTAGCATAATTCTGTTTTAGGTATTTTGCAAAGTAATAACTACCATGTGTTTGAAAAGGCAGGAAAATTATAGAGCTGCTAGATTCTGGTAGCATTAATGCCAGTAATGGTTTAAAAGCATGTCCTTTTCACAAGGCTCTGCTTGTAGGAACAAAGATGAATCACATCTATTTTGCCAGGTCTGCTGGGAATCATTCAGAAAGATTACATAATGACTTCTTGTATGATCAGATGAAACTAAAAAAAGAAATCCTCAGCCAGCTGCCTGGTCATTAATGTCAAGGTTACTGGGGACCCAACCCAGTGAGTCTTGTCTTCGTGATGTATATCCCCATTCCATAAGCCTATCTGCAGACATCTGTGTGTGAGTCCGTGAGTGTGCATGTGCCTTGTAGACTGATTCAAAGACCTTTTAAGAGGTGCCGTGTGGATCTGACAGGTCATTTCGGTGTCCAGTATTTTGTTTACATTACATTTCAGTCACCCACAAAATTGATTTCACCTGTTATTTATCTATCTGTTCAAGAAACTTTTGTTATTCATTCAAAAAAATTAGCATTTGTTAAGCTGTTGCTATTGCTATCCATCCTTTATTTACAAAGAGGACCAATGACATCCATGGGTGAAGTCTTGACTTGTGTGCGAATTTGATCGAAGTGAGGCAGAGCTGTACAAAGTTGGTTGTTGGCTTTACTCTCTCTTCTGGCGTCATCGAAGTATAGTGGCCAGACAAAACTCAGGATGCCTGGCAATGGCTCAGGGTGTACTGAATGACCTTGGTGTCTTCAATGTATGACCAAGCTCTAATGCTCCATAGCCGCTGCTTCAGCTGCCTTCATGGCCGTTGGAACAAATTGTTCTCATCTGCTCCTTCCACTGGGAGAAGTCTTCCCATGTTTGGGATAAACATCCCCCTAACTCATGGACAGTCTGAGCCCTGCTGGTTATCCTCAGTATGTGTCAGACACTGGTCTAAGTGCTAGGCATACAAAGACAAAGAATGAAACAATCTGCCCTCAAGGAACTTATATTCTAATGGAAGAGACAACAAACCCACAGAATAGACAAATCATTACCAAGTTGTTCTTTCAAAAGTCATTTAAGTAAAGAGAACTGTATCAACAAAGTCTTCATGGACTTAGCATTTCTTGAGCTGCATCTTGAAGTAAGAGAGAGCTTCAAGGAAGTGGAGGTGAGGAGGAAGAACATACTGGGTATGGGGAATGGTGAGTTATAGAGAACCCTTTATAAGGAACAGAGAGAAGGGCAGTTTGGATGTATTGTAGAATTCAGAAAGGTGAGTACTGTTCAAGGAGATTATAAAGGTAGGTTAGGGACAAGACTGAAAAGGACTTTAAAATCTAAACCAAGGGGTCCACTGAAGCTTTTTGAGCAGGAGACTAACATAGTCCAATCATTGGTTAAGGAAAATTACTTTCATAGCTGAGTGGAGATTGCAAAGTAATGGGAGAAGCTTGAGACAAGGAGACAAATTAGGTAGCAGTTATAATGGTCTAAGAGAGAACTGATGAACTCCTGAAGGTGGTAACTGTGTGAATAATAGAGAAGGGGACAGGTACAAAAAATGCTGTCATGGGTAGCAATGGCAAGATTTGTTGATTGGTTGGTAACATGGTGTGAAGGAGAAGGAGAAGTCAAGCAGAATGTCAAGATTATAAAACTGGTAGACAAAGGAAAGTAGTGGTGTCTTGCATAGAAATATGGGGATGTGGTAGAGGGGTTGGTGTGGGGCAAGAGATAAGGAGTTCTCTTTTAAACATGTTATCCAGTTTAAAAATTTTAATAAGCAATTGGCGATTTAGGAATGAAGTTCAGGAAGGAAACTGGGGCTGGATATATAGATCTGTGATTCATCTTTATAGAGATAATTAAGACTACTGGTAACTGATGAGATCATGAACGAAAAACAGTGTATAGAAGGAAGAGAAGAGGGTTCTGGACAAAGCTTTGGGGAAAACCCACAGTTACAGGGCATGGTATAAAAAAAGTGAGCCAGAAAAGAAGACTGAAGAGGGTTTAGATAAGCGGGAGGAGAAAGGAGAAGAGGATGGTGAAAAGTCAGATGTGAGAATACTCAGGAGCGTGTGCTCTGTGATGTCAAATGCACCAGGAGGTCAGGAAGAGTGAGCGCCGAGAAAATTCCACCAGGCTTGGCAAGTGAGATGTTGTTGCTAACTTTGGTGAGAGTGGTTTCAGCTAAATGATGACGCTTGAATCCAGACTGCAAAAGGTTGATGACTAAGTAATTGGAGGAGAGGAAGTGACAGTAATTAGCATAGAATGGTTTTTTTTAGGAGTTTGGCTGAGAAAAGGAGTAGAGATATTAGAGTAATGAAGGAAGGGTTGTTTTTGTTTTTTTTTTAAACCTCCCCACTTATTTTGACATCTCACCTTCTACAGCAGCTGCTTCAGACCATTTTGTCTCTTCTTAGGCCTTCCATGGCACCCCCTCCACAGATGCTCTCCTATAAGCTGCTACCTCATTTTTCACTAAATAGTTGAGGTTATTCATTGGGAGTTCACCCTTCTCCCCTCCTCCTCCTCCTCCCACACTGAGCAGATATCATTCCCCAAAAGCTCTTCCTTCCCTTTCACTCCAGCCTTGGACAAGGAGATCACCCCCCCCCCCCCTCCTAACTAAGACAAACCCTTCCACATGTGCCTGTGAAGCTTTGCCATTCCATCTTCACCAATAGATTGCCTCCACTATCATCCCTACTCTCTGATTTCAGTTTCTCTCCTTTTATATTGCTAACAAACAAGCTCATGTTTCTCCAATCCTAAAAAAAGATGCTCACTTGATCCTGGAAAACTATCTTCCTATATCTTTCCTCTTCTCAGTTAAATTCCTTGAGAAAGCCACCTGTAGTTGATGTACATAGTGTCCCTTCACCTCTCATGCTTTCTAATCCCTCTGCCATCTGGATTCTAGCCTCATCAATCAACACAAACTGATGAGGTACAGGCTCTGGGAACCCCCCTTGAACTCTGATTAAATCATCCCATTTGATGAGGCATTTGCATGAGGCCATAAGCCTTACATTGTGGCTGGGCCCAGACCTCTTTCTAGCCTAGCCCTCCATTGTCCATCTACTTCCCACCCTTGAGCCTATCAAAATATCAATCCACCCTTGAACTGGCCTAGCCCACCTAGTCTGTAGTCTCCAGGTAGCTTCAGCAACTTCCCACCCTTAATCACTCATTGACCTCATTAACTCCTTCTGAAGACTCTCTGCAAACTCCTTCTCCAGACCACCCCTAGATTCATATCCTACAACCTTCTGTATATAAGACCTCATCTAACACCATGTGGTATGAGAGCTCCATAGAATTTTCTAGCACAGACTTACTCTGTGTCCAATACAAGCGAACTTTTAATGAACTTTGCTTTTTTTTTTGGCTGAGAGAAGACTTGAGTTGAATTCATTCAGCAGGAGTGTTGGTATTTTGGGGTCTCAAGCACCCCTAACCCTAACATCATTTTATGGAGACCCTCTTCAAAACCACTCCCTCCAAAGGTACCAGTAGCCTCTTAATTGCCAAATCTAATGGCTTTTTCTTCAGTCCTTCCTTTTGGTCACCTCTCTGCAAACTTTGGCAGTATAAATAGGTTTCTTCTCTCGGTATCATCTTATCTGAGTGCCCTCTCTTCATTCGCTCTCTCTATTTCTTCATCCATGGCATGCTCACTGATTGTGGATGTCCCCTAAGGCTCTATTCTTGGCCATCTTCTCATATCCTTCTATATCACCTTGCTTGTTATTCTCATCATCTCCCATAAGTTTATTTTTCATATCTGTAGTTGATTCTCAGATTTATTTATTTATCCAGTCCTAACCTTGTTCTTGATTTCCAGTCTCACATTTCCAACTGCCTATTGGATATATTTAATTTGATATCCCAAAGGTATCTCAAATTCACCGTGTCCAAAACAGAACTTATTATCTTTCTGTAAAGCCAATCATAAGCAGCTCTCCTGAGGGCTGCTGCTGTGAATAACTTTAAGGTTCTGATCACATAATATAGTGAACTCTATTTATTCAGCAATAAATTAAATCAAAACATTCACAACAACATAACACAACAACTTATTACTAAGGTGGCCACATAGTCTTAAAGAAAACATATCATTTAGTGAGTCACAAACTCCTCCCTCAATCAATATAAAGTACTCATATAATGTCTCCTTTCATCTTAATTGGAGGCTGACTTCCAATCATCCCTAAGTCAATCATTCTTAAGGGGTAGCGGAAAGTACAAAGGCCATCCATCCCTAGGTCATAATAAGTCATAATCTCATCCGTAAGCACTAAGTACCTGAGTAAATGTCCTTTGCCCCTTCCAAACTATGACTCCTCTTCCAGGCTCCCACCCTGGATTCACCCAACTGTTGCCTGAATTCACAGGTAGACAGTTCTCTAGAACACAACTCATGGTAACTAGTCCACTCCAAACCCTTTGTAGTTTCTGAGAAGACAAAACTTAACAGAGTCACAACAATATTTACACACATTAAGCTTACTAGAGTTACAATAATATTCACAAACATTCATCTCAATTAATTTTCTGTCTGACAAAGTAACACAAACTAACAGACAGCTTCTGTCTGAGAAATCAAACACAGGGCAGCTAGGTGGAGCAGTGAATAGAGCACCAGACCTGAGTTAAAATCCAGCCTCAAACACTTAAAACAAAAACTAGCTATGTGACCTTGGGCAAGTCACGCTTTTGTCTGACAGACCAACAGACAGAGTGCTATATACAGAATGATAAAATCACAAGGATTCTCACTATCAGTTCTTCTTGGTCCCAGCTCATGCTTGAGCTTTCATCTGCTCTTCTCCTTCCTGTTCTACCCTTCCTGTTTTGTTCTTTTGGCAAGTTCCTCCCACCTGGGTTCCTTGTAACAATGTTAGGCCTATTAAGGGCAGGAAGGTCTCCAAACTCCCTTAGGCCTATTAAGGGTAACAAAATGTACACTGTTTCCAACAAAGACTTGATATAATCACAGGCAAGGCTCAAAGGTACTTGAATGTTGTTTACCTGTAATCAAGAAAAAAAGTAAAATATAAAAAAAGAAGAAGAAAGAAATATTCCTTGTTCACAAAGAGGTCACATTCTAGTGGGGATATATAGCATGCATGCAAATTGAAAAAGGAAAGAGAAGGGGAAGAAGGGAGACTTTAGAGAGGAGACAACACCTGATGGGAACATTTTTGGAAGATGAGTTTTCTAAAAGCAGAGATAAGGAGAGAGTATATTCTGAAGGCTGTACAAATGCTTGGAGGTAAGAGATGACATATCAAGTTCTGGGCATGGCTAGTAGTCCATTTCGGCTTGAATGTTGAGTTTGTAAAGGAGAGTAATATGAAATAAACCTGGAAAGATATATTGAAATAGAGGTTCTGAAGTGCTAGACTGAGAAATTTCTATTATACTCTATAGATAACAGTGAAAGGTTTTAAAACATGCAAGAGGAAAGGGAAAACCCAGGTCTTTGATGATTTTGGCTGCTGTGTGGAGGTTAGACTGGATGGGGTAAAGATTGGAGGCAGGAAAACCCATTTGTAGCAGCAAGCACCCCAAGCTGTCCTCAGGGTTTGCTGCCAATACAGGTTCTTAGATCTGCTTTGTTAAAAGGAAAGCAACTCAAAATGGGTTAACAAGCTTACTTTAATCAGTCAAACATATATCGTATAACATGGTGATAGAAACTGTAGCTTCTCTTAAGTCTGTTCTTTTTTGCCTAATGATATTTTAGAATATTTCTTTAAAATACTGTTGGATAGTGAAGGTGAAATCATCATTTTAGAACGAGAAAGAAATACAAAGAAAACAAGGTAACTGAAGTATGTTTGATTTATTTGAACAGTTATTAATGTTAATGCAAATATTAATTCAGCTCTAGATATGACATTTGAATATAGACAATTATTCTCCAAATGTAGAATTTTAAAATGCATATGTAAGTATAAATCTCCCTTTAATCTCAGCAGAGAATCATTAAAGATTCTTTTATACTAATTAGAGTGAATTGTCCAGGAAAGGCTGTCTGGGCTTTCTCAAAAATGTGCATTATGTGACAAAAGCATTTGAAAGTCAGAAGAAAGAAGAGAGCTTGGAATTTTCACATTAACCCATTAAGTTTGGTTAAGAAGAAAATATTTGGACCAGCTTCCACTGGACAAAGCAATCCTGTTTCATTGGCTCCCATTTTGTACCTGATAGGCTCAGGGCAGGGTACTTGGAATGGGGCAGATGGCTCTGTCTGATATAAAGCCACATGGTGGCCTATGGCACTGGAAAAATTTTATCCATCATTATTTAAAGGTGAATATGGCCCAGCAATTAATTTTCCTTGGTTGAGTGTGGATGTCTAGGTGGAGCCTGACAATGCTAGCGACTGTCCCAGGCCATGATTTGTTCCTGCTCCGTTGACATGGAGATGCCCTTCTCAGACAGGCCTGGAAGAAGCACCAGTCTGTCCTCTAAGCTTCGCACTCTGGAGAGCAGAGGCCGAGTCCTCTTCTCCCTAAATGTAATTGTTGCCTGAGTGAACACCCACTAAAAGAAACATCTATAAACACACATCTATAAGATCTGAGATACATGTGGTTTTCAGGATTTGATTTAATTTGTTCACAGAAAGCAGGTCCACCCCAAACAGGAAAAAGTCTCAAGTTAAAAAGAACAATTAGAAGAAGAGCAGCAAAAAAGGGTGCTAACTAAAGCATCCAAAATACATTATGAGAAGGTACATTCAGGACTGTTATATATTTTTCTTGATTGAAAATAAAGCTTCTGAAAAATGACTTGTGTAATTAATTTGAGAGATCGAACCTACTTGTGATTGCAGACAGTTGAGGGAAAGGCCCAGAGAGGCAGGCAGCATGGTCTGAGGGACAGATCTGGTTGTCATGGCCATAGAGATGATTCTTAGAACCATGAGAACTGATGAAATCTCCCAAAAATAATGAATGGAAAGGCAGGTGGGAAAAGGACTGAGCAAACTAAATATAGTTCCTGTGGCTGGCTCCCCAACACTGTCTTTGTGATCTAAAATCTGACTGCAGCCTTTTTAACATCAAAGAATATTTTTACAGTAATGCAACATGTTAGAACAGAAAGAAACATGTTGGCTTAGCACCCACCACATAATAAGTACTCAATAAAAGATTATTGACTAAATGACTGCTGAATGTGATGTCTTCCTGGGTTGTTTTTGAGGTCCAGCGCAGTGACCCATAAGTAAGAGCTCCCCTGATCCCTTTACATTTTCAGTGGGACAAAATGAGTAAGTAGGGATGGGTTTCAATGTGAATTCTATATCTCATAACATATCTTCACTCCCCCCAAACCTACCTCTCTTCCAAACTTCTCCCTTACTATCAAGGAAACCACTATCCTTCCTTCCAGTCACCTAGGTTACATCCTTAATTCTTGCCTTGCGCTTACTATGCCCATCCCTATGTCCATTAGTTGCTAAGTATTGATGATTCTACTTTGATGACAGCTCTCATATGTGTCCTTGTATTTTCACTTACACAAACACCACATTAGTTCAAGCCCTGATTGTCTCTTATCTGGACCATTTGCAATAGTCCCTGATTAGTTTGCCTGTGTTGAATCACTCCCTTTTCCAATATATTTCCCATTCAGAAGCCATACTCAAAGCATGACTCTGACCATGTCCCTTTACTTCTCAATTAACTCCTATTAATTAAAGCTACTCCCATTAGCTTGAAATCAATTATCATTTCATCTTTATCTAGTCCTTTTGAAATTATTTTATATATGTGTGTGTGTCTATGTATATATTGTATATACATATGTGTGTGTGTGTGTCTGTATGGCAAAGAAACTGGAGTGATTTTTCATTTCCTTCTCCAGTTCATTTTACAGATGAGGAAACTTAGGCAAACAGGGTTATATGGCTTGCCCAGGGTCATAGCTAGTAAGTATCTGAGGCTGAATTTGAATCCAGAAAGATAAGACTTCTTGACTTCAGGCCTGGTACCCTATCCATTTTACCATCTAGCTGCCCTGTAGTACATGCCTGAAACTTACAACCAATGAATTATATATATATTGGGAGTACATGCCCCAAAATGTTTTACTAATGAGGAGATGATTAAAAATAAATGCAGACCACTGCCCTGGGAGTCCAGGCTAGTCTTTCAACTTGTCTTGGTTGTAACAAGGCCTCCAGGCCAATTTTCAGCCTTCTCCACACAATTTTGCCTGGGCCCTTCAGCCATCCTTATCATTTCACTCTCACCAGAACCTTCAATTCTGTCCTGGAGACACCAAGCTCTGACAGATGAGTTTTTGCTTTACCTTTTTCCAAATCAGGCTTCTATCCCACTTCCAAGACACCTCCACACTATGCCCCCATTCCTTCTACTTTTCAGTTCCTACCATTTTTTTGTAAGTTTATTGACATTTTTGCTTATATGTATACCCCTAGTGCTTAACACGGGGCTTGGCACAGAGTAAGAACTTAACAAATGTCTTATCTATCTATCTATCATCTATCTATCTATCTATCTATCTATCTATCTATCTATCTATCTATCTATCTATCTATCTATCCATTATCTTCCTAGCTAGCTATCCACCATTGATCCAATAGAATCTTTCATTTTGTGAGAAAATGGAAACCCCAGAAACTGAATTGATTTGCACAATGCCACAAAGTAAAGTCATCAGAGAACCAAGTAAGAAAGAACCTAGATCTCCAAATCCTCAATTTAATTTGCCTTCCATATCATTCTGCCTTTAGCTTAGAAAATAGGGAACCCTGTATTCATACATCCTAGGAAAGAAGAATGACACAATGGAAAGAATGAAGTCTTAAGTCTGTGGTCTTGGGTTCAAATTGTGGCTATGTCATCAAAGTGAAGGCATTGAAACCCTCCATTCCTTCATTTTCCTATGTGTAAAAGAGGGCATGGGACATAATGACTGCTAAGGGCTCTTCCTGTCCTAAAGCTAGACTCCTGTTTGCATAAAGAGCCTTTCTTTGCTTTTCTTTCCAAAGTACCAGCTGACGGCCACCTGCCTCTAAGTCAAAAGCTTTTCTCTGTCTGTTTCTCTCGAAGTTTGCTCTCTCTGAAGGAGTTCACAGCCCTGTAAGAGACTCCAGTGTTTGCTCACTCTGCTTGTGTCAACAGAAATCTGGGCGATCTGAGCCCCAGCTTGACTGAGAGTGCTGTCCTTTGACAGTTCCCTGAACCCTCCTCTTCCAGAATTGCTTCCTGCCACTGTTCTTTCTTGCCCTCTAAATAGGGAGCTCCAAAGAAATGAGGCTGGCTCAGCTGCCCACTCAGCACAGCAAAGGTTTGAGCCTTCTAGGCAACTGACTAGGATAAGACTTCCAGGAATGGGTTTAAAAGAAAGAGGAAACAAAAATAATGAAAAAAAAAAAAAGATTAGGGCATTAACATAATGGTTCCTTGAGAAAAAAAAAATAAGTGAAAACAGCCTGAATTTTTGAATCATCAATGTAATGGGCACTAGCAATCTTGAAGGTCATTTTGCTTGCTGTTATCCAGATGCAGAAAACTAGATAATTTCAGCCTCCCCAGCATGATCAGGACTCACGTATCCCCCCATTTAATTAAATACTGGGGTGTTCATAGAGCTAGAAAAATGTAACGTTCACATGCAACTCATGCATGGATTATAACCATACCTGTAACACATAGTGAAACCTTAATATTTCTGCCATAGAACAAATCCAATTTCTCAAAAACATCATTTCAGCATGACTAAATGAACTTTTCCTTTGATTTGAATAATAAGTGTATATATTGGTAACGTTTATAATCATTAGTCCAGGGGTAAATATCTATAATTCATAGTTAAGAAAACAAACACATCTATGTATACATCAGTTTGTTTTTAATTTTATGTATGTTTTTATTTATATACAAGCATAATAAGGAAAATACTATATTTATAATATTAATATATTATAATTATATAAAGTATACTCCACAATGTGAGTACCCACACACACACTTACATACTCTTTAGTGATGGAGAGAGAGCTGGCATTAGTTAGGAAGACTTGGGTTTAAACTCTGTCTCTGCTACACACCAGCTGTGTGACTATGGGCAAGTCCTTTAATATCTCAGTACTCTAGGCAAGAGAGGCAGGTAGGTAACTCAGTGGATGGAGTCAGGAAGACTTAAGTTCAAATTTGCCTTAGACACTGTAAAGCCAAGCAAAGGCAACTTCCCAAGGTTCAAAATACCAGCATAGCTGCTCTCCATTTTATTCAGTGACAAATTAAGAACAGAGAGAATCAAAATATAGCATAATTCAAAATACAGCATTCACCAAGTGTAATTCAATAATTCCCAAGTACTACTCCACCCCTAGGCTGTACCTTCATTTAGTCCATCACAAACCCCCTCTTCGAAAATGGAGCTTAGTTTCCAATCATAAGCAAAGTACATTCATTTGGTCAGTCACAGAGCACAAAAAAGTCAAAAGTTTCCCACCCTTGGATCAAAACTGAATAGACCATCTACCCCAGAGTTACAACAAGCTTAAGCACAGCATTTAATACCCAAAGAGAGGTCTTTTCTCAGCAATCTTTGTTCCTGGGGAGACAAAGCTTAGCAAGGCCACAAGATACATTGTCAGTGTCTTCATTAATTCATTCTCTGTCTGCAGAACAGTCCTAGAACCCCTGAAAACATTATCAAAGCCCTCTCCCAGGATTTCTGTAAACATACAACAAGAAAATTCTTCTTCAGGGCTTCTGAACCAACAGCCAGGCTCCAGAACCTCTGCAACAACAGCACTGTTCTTCACCAGTGGACGAATCTGGCAAAACAACATCAAAACAAAGTACCAGCATAACAGCCATGTCTCCTCAGTCCTTGGCAGCTCTGGGTGGCAGTTCTCAAAAGTCTTGGGCAGTTCAAACTTGCCCTCAGCAATCCTTTCCATCTCTCTCTGCCTCCATGATGCTGCTTCCAAAAAATTTCTTCTGCCTCTCCCTCTGCTTGTGCCTCTCCAAATCTATTTCACCAGCTCCTCCCAGTTCAGTCCTCTCTTTTCATGTCAAGTCCATCCCACAAGTGGGATTCACAAGCTCTGGGTTTCAACACAATCAATCAAAAAACCAAGCCAATACAGGGGATCTTTAAATTCCATTACTATTACAGACACTAGCTGTGTGACCCTGACCAAGTCACTTAGCCCCATTTGCCTCAGTTCCACATCTGTAAAAAAAAATTATCTGGAGAAGGAAATGGCAAGCCACTCCAGTATCTTTGTCAAGAAAAACCCTGTGGACAGTCTGGGCATGCTGTGGTCCACGGGGTCATGAAGAGTCAAAGAGACTGAAAAATAACCACAACTCTAAGACTATAAATTATCAAGAGGAGATGACCTGGATTGCTAGAGGAAGTTTCCTTACTCTGTGGTTCTCTGTATATCAATTAATTCTCAGGTTCCATGGTACCTAGATGTGAATTTCAGAACTATCTCTCCCTCTTCCTAACTGAAGAATGCTCAGTCTCCTTTCCTTTATTTTTTGGGGGGTCACTTTTAGTCTCTCCCAGTTTCCTTCCCTCCTTTTCTCCCTCTCTTCCCACCCTCCCAACCAACCAGCCTTCCTCCCTTCCTCCCTCCCTCCCTTCCTTCTTTCCCTTCTTCCCTCCCTCCTTCCCTCCCTCCCTTCCTTCCTTCCTTCCTTCCTTCTTTCCT
>NW_027186458.1:1539478-1563759 GCF_028583685.1 Petaurus breviceps papuanus | reverse complement strand
CCTTCCTTCCTTCCTTCCTTCCTTCCTTTCTTCCTCCTTTCCTTCTTCCCTCTCTCTTTTTGTTTACAAACTCCCTAACACAAGAGCCTGATAGTAGCTAACAGGTAGACCATATGAGCATTCTGGAAAGATGGTGGAGTAGGTCAGACATATCTAGGCTCACAAGATTTCCTCCACAGACAGAAAGTCACCATGTTCTAAATGCAGAGCAGTAAAAATGAAGGGGGTAAAGTAGTCATTCTCCTAAGACAATGTGGTAACTATTATATAACTATGTTATGGAAATGCTCATTTTATTTGATAAATTTAAAAATTAATAAAATGAATGTTAAAAATTGTCTTTTGATGCAATTGAAAAAAAATACTTTTAGATAGAACATATGTGTAAATATGATGTTGGTAATCTCTCTGTGGCAAAGAGAAGGGAAACTGCAAATCTGGAAGAGAAATTACCATTGTAAAGCACATGGGCCATCAGCCTCTGTAGTCCTTAAAAGGACTTAGAGCCCTACTTGTAGCTGGTTTCTCAAGTCTTTTCTGGGCAGGAGAGAACAGAGATGAATCCAAAATTGGGCCTTTCCATCCCCACCCCCTGCTTTTCACCTGGACTTTCTCCCATTGGCTCATGGGGAAACAGCTGAAGGCTTTTATCTTATTGTTAGCACTCTCAGCGGGCAGCATGAGGCAGTGGCTTCTAATGGCTTCCCCTGCTGTTTGGGGTCACTTCCCTTAGTCCTTGCTCCCATCTGCACTGACTATTATTTGGGGCTGAAGTCTCGCTGGCTTCTCCAAGGTCAAAATGGGACTGCTGTCATTCAGAAGCTTTCGCTTCTAGATTTAGGAGTATATACCTTTGACTTTAGGTATTATTTTTCATATCTGGAATGGTTTCCAAATAGAATGGCCTTCCTCAAAGGTACCTTCATTGTTCTTCTGACTTCTCCTGTATGTGTGTGCGTGAGACCAATGGCTGTGATGGAGCAAGTGCTGGGATGGGAGTCAGGAAAACCTGGGTTCAACTTCCACAGTGACCACTAACTAGCTATCTGAATATGGACACTATTATATCTATAATCTTTCTGGGCCTCTGTGTCCCTGAATGAAAAATCCTGATAATAATACCCGTAAGACCTGTCTTAGGGGGTTGTTATGAGGATCATGTGAGAAAAGGTTCAATTGTAATTGTAAACAAGGTGTACCACTGCCACTACCACCAGTACCACCACTACCACTACCACTAGTACCACCACTGCCACTACTACCAGTACCACCACTGCTACTACCACTAGTACCACCACTGCCACTACCACTAGTACCACCACTGCTACTACCACTACCACCACTGCCACTACCACCACCACCACCACCATCACAACCACTACTACTGATGGGTACTACTACTACCATTACTAATATTAATACTACTGCTACTACTAGAGAGATGTTAGAGGTCATGGTGAATACAGAAAATTCCACTGACCTCAAGAGATTAGAGTTTTGTTAGGGAGATGATACTAAAACACACAAGCAACATAACTTGCGTTTATACAGGGCTTTAAGGCTTACAAACACTTTACGCGCATTATCTCACTTAATTCTCACCACAGCTTTGTAAAGTAGGTGCTTTTATCATCCTCACTTTAGAGATGGGAAAACGGAGACTGAAAGAGCTTTAACAATGTGCCTGGTCACATAGCTAGTAAGTGTGTTGGGCAGAACTTGAACTCGGGTCTTCCTGACTCACTCTCCAAAAATATGTCCACTATGTCACCTATCTGACTTTAAAACTAAAACTATATAATAAAAACATCATAGAACTATATTTCCTTCGTGGATTATTCACCAACGTGGATCACAGCTCCTTTATGAATTCTGAGATGGTATTTTAGAGTTGTTGTGGTCAAGAAATTAATCCCCTTCAACCAACCTACTGATGACCAATACAAGACAAAATGTTGTAAGATGCTTAAATATTGAGTACAAATATGGTGGTAAGCAGGATGCTTGAGAGGGAGAGAGAACAATGCTGGCTGAAGATATGGGGGAAGATATGGGAATATATGAGGAGAGAGGCAAATTACAAGCATCAGGTTTCTATAGAGTGAATGGAGTGGGAAGGGAGGTGGTGAGAGGTTGAATGATGTAATGGATAGCATGCTGTCCCTAAAATCAGGAAGACCTGGATTTATTACACTTAGGAATAGTGTAGCCAAGGAAACAACGTCTCATAGAACTTTGGTTTTCCCATCTGCAAAATGGAAACGATGAGAATGTCTATGTAGCCTACTTTGAGTGATTTTTTATTAGATTCACATGAGGTAAAGTATGTCAAGAACTCTGAAAACCTGAAAACATTATTTAGATAGGGGATAAGGACTGACTTTTATTTTTGGGAGGCTGAGGGAACCAGTGGTTTTTAGCATATTTTCTGTAATGCATAACCTTTAGTGTAGTCAGGTTGTGTGAAAGGCATTGATGGAATTCATGCCTTCTTGACTGTGAGGCTGGCCTTTCATCTGATCTCTCATTCTTTCTGGACAGTATCATTCCATAGGAAAGAACCAGAGGGATAGATTCAGAGAAACTGAAGCAGAGGGAAATGAGCCAAACTGGGATGGCAATTTATCTATTGCCTACAATTTTGTGAAGGAAAATAATTGTGAAACACTTAACAATTCTTATCAATATAATGACCAATCTCAAGTCAAGAAGACTGATGATGACTTATGCTTTTCACTCCTTGACAAAGCACTGAAAAACTATAGTACAGAAAGGATTCAGATATAGCCAATGTGTGGGTTAATTTTACTTGACTATTCCTTTTTGTTGTTTGCATATTGGCTCTGCAATTAGATCCTAAGCTCCTTGAGGGCAGGGACTGTCTTTTCACTCTTTTTGTATTCCCAGTACTTAGCACAGTGCTTGGTACACAGTAGGCACTTAATAAATGTTTACTGATTAAAGACAAAGAATGACTTTTATTTTGGAGGGGAGCAGTGGTGGGAATTTAGAAGAAAGTAATAGAATAGTGATGGAGACACTAAAAAAGAAAAGAAAGGGGAAAAAACTTTATGAATAAATTGAAAATAAAGAGGAGAAAAATGAACTTTAGAAGGAGACAAGGCAACATGACTAGCACATTGCATTTGAAACAGAAATAAGAAAAATGACATGAACACAAGGCTACATGTAGTGAAAATTGATGATCTAATGTGGAGTATTTTTATTATTGTTCTTTGTATGGGGAAATGTTTGTGATTGTTGATGTTTGTTAATTACATAATAATAAAAAAGGGAAAAAAATTATCCAGACTAAGAAAGCTATTTGGAATGGTTTTAAGGAACTGAAAAATCCCAAACCAAGTGTTCCAGAAGGCATTCTCCTAACATCGACATGAGGCTGGTACACTCAGATTACCAGGAAGCCCAATAAAAGATCATTTTTTATTTGACTATGTCATGAATTAAATTCTGTCTGGTGGCAAGGTGACAGAGGTGTCTGGAAGTACATTCAAATGCTAATTTAGATTCCAGTCATATTAGCTCAGTGAGTTCAAGAGTTCAAAATTACATAATTCACAAATAGCCTATAATAGGATTTCTGTGAAGTGATTTATGGACTTTGAGATATGAGTGAAATATGATGATGAAGCTGTAAGATATTAGACCAGGTACCCTGAGAGATGAGTTCCATCACGATCAGTTCACCAAGTCTAGGTCTAGTGAAACAGCTTATACAAAGTGATTTGTGAAACTTAAAGGACTATATGAACACAAACTCATCAGTATTTTTGTTCTTATTTTGAAGCCAGTTACAGTATATGCTACAAAATTAGTTAGGTTTTTTTTTCTTTCTTAGTTAATGCTTTTTGTTTTTACATCACATTCACTTTTTATCCTCCCTTACCTAGTGAGGCATCCCTTTGTAAAGATTAAGAAAAGAAAAGAGAAGAAAAGAAAAGGAGAGAAAAGAAAAGGAAAGGAAAGAGAAGAGAAGAGAAAAGAAAAGAATAAGACTTCAGCCAAACCAACTCCTCTCTAAAGTTTGATGGCATATAGAATATTCTGTGTCTATAGAACCTCATCTTTGTAATGATAAAAGAGTTGTACAATTTCTCAACTCATTTCTAGGGTCTAAGTGGGTTGACATAACTACACAGTATTCAGTTTCATTTTTTAAATTTTGTATTCAAATTGTATTTATATTTTCCAAATATTTAAATATAAATTTATTCATTCTTCATGTGCATTTTATATTTTGTCCCTGCTCTGCATCCCAGGGGCAGCTAGGTGGCACAGTTGATAGAATGCTGGGTCTGGAGTCAGGAAGACTCTTTGTCCTGAGTTCAGATTTGACTTCAGACACTTACCAGCAGTGTGACCCTGGGATAACCCTGTTTGCCTCTGTTTCCTCATCTATAAAATGAGCTGGAGAAGGAAATGACAAACTGCTTCAGTATCTCTGCCAAGAAAACCCCAAATGGGATGACAGAGAATTAGGCACAAGCGAAATGACTAAACAATAAAAACAGTAACACCTGCATCATTCTTCCTTTGGAAAACAACAAAATAAAAATGAAATCCTCATCATAAACATCTGTAGTCTACCAACTAAATTCCTACATTAGACATACCTGTAAACATATGTATCACTCTACATTTTCAATCTGTACTTTCTGTTAGGAAGGGTGAATTGCATGTTGTAACTTCAGTCTTCTGGACTTATGATTTATCATAGTATTGATCATACCAATTGCTGCTGCCCGGTGGAGCTATCATCTACCACTGGAACTTTTTCCTCAGAGGGAGTGTTACTAACCTTTTATGAACCCAGGCAACATGCCTGGGGCTAATCAACAGATTTTTGTCTTCAGCTTTACAGCTAAAGCCTAGTAGTCATATGAAAGGATCCAAAAGGCCACTACTATCTTCAGCCTTCCTTTTCCCCTTCTCTGCTAGTTAGCTTTGGAATGGATGAATCCCTTTTAATTTCTGCTTGGTCCCTGGTAACAAGGACATGGGAATTATCTTGAAATGGCAAATAACTCCAATAGTCCCCTAGACAATATGGAGGGGCCAATAGTAAAGCCAGAAACTTTTGCCCTGATTTCTTGATGCTATGGCTTGGGTCCATGACCCCTCACACTTATTGCAGTAACAAATGGTAGCTGAGAAGGTGAAATTCCAATCAATTGCTTCTAATTAAACATATTACAGATCAGACAAAGAGAGATACAATACGACAGGAAGTAAAAACCAAATAATAGTCTTTAGAAAGAATTTCTATATCTTATGTTATTTTATTTTAAGTTCCTCAGGAACAGTTTAATGACAGCCAGGAGCGAAGGAGAATGAAGTGACAGTGGGAAATGTTCAAGGCTTCCATTTGAGAATTCTGTGACCCACTCTATCACCCACTGACTTGTAAAGCTATCCTACTGGCATTTTAATAATGGGTGACGATTAATACAGTTCTGTAAGGTTAAGAAAGAACTTTGCACTCATGGCCTGATTCACTCCTCAAAACAACCCCTGCAGGTTCTATTACTTTGTGTTTACAGATGAGGTAAGTGGATGCCAGCTTCTCTTTTTGCAGTGGAATGAAAATTCGCTTGAAGGCAGGGACTTGTGCTGGAGTGTCAGCATCATTCAAACCCGTGTGTATACTAGAGGTCTTTCCACTCTGATACAATGTCCTGCTAAGATTCGTCCAAGGTCTTTGACTCAGTATGACCAATGGTGAAGCACAAACAAAACGAGGAGTCATGGCTAAACATCCCAGATTTGGTCCTTGCTCTCTGGGCATCCATGAGCAGGCCATGTTCGGAGGTAGGTTCTGTTTCCTCATCTGCACAATAATATATCTCCAGTATCTATCTTCCATGACTCTTGTGAAGCCCAGATGTGATAATACACGTCAAACCCTTTGGAAACCATCATGTGCTTTAGAAATAAATAGCAGCTAACATTTTCTCTTTATCCTATCCATCTACCTATGAAGGCTACAAGCTGGAGAATGAGTGAGGGAAACCTGAGTTGGAATCTCCCCTCACCTACTTGCTAGTTGCATGACCCTGGGTCAGTCATTTAACCTCTCTTGCCTTAGATTTCCCATAAACAAAATGGGACTAATAATAGTAGCTACTTCACAGGGTTGTTGTCAGGATAAAATGAGACAATATTTGTAATGTATTTGAGAGAGCTTAATATATTATATTGTTGTTTAGTCATTTTTTTTAGTCATGTCTGACTCTTCATGAACCCTTTTGGGGTTTTCTTGGCAAAGATACTGGCATGGTTTGTCATTTCCTTCTCCAGCTCATTTTACAGATGAGGAAACTGAGGCAAACAGGGTGAAGTGATTTGCCCAGGATCACACAGCTAGTAAGTATCTGAGGCCAGATTTGAACTTGGGAAAATAAGTCTTCCTCACTCCATGCTGAGCACTCTATCCACTGGGCCACCTAATTGCCAAGATGGTATATGAATGTTAGCTGTTATTGCAGTGAATTAAAAAAAATACACACACACACACATATATACAAATATATGTGTGTGTGTGTGTGTGTATGAAAATAAGAAAAAAAATCAAGTTTAGGAATGATGTATTTCCTCAGATTTCTTTAAAAATCAGATTCTACCTCTGGAGGAAGCTATGGAGAGACCAGTTTATATTATTATTTATACATGTAATAAGTAATATATACTATATATTATATATATATGTGTATGCATATATATATATGATTTAGAGAAAATCAGTTGAGATGCTAGTTCTGTCTTCTGGCAACTCTAATGTGATGCCACCAGTCACTGAGGGCCAGATCATTGCCTTACTTGATTAACAAACACATGTTAACACTTTCCTAAAAGTCTACTGGTCACACTTTGTGTTGTGGGCTGAGTAAACATGGATTCCTCAGCATGTTATGAGAACATGTTTTGAGGCAAATCCCAAGGCTAATTAATAGACTGAGCCAATGAATCCATGGCTCTGAAACATTAATTAATGTGATTGTTTCGTCTCACGTACCTGCTGTGGCTCTTTGATTTCTGATTGCTTCCTTGAAGAGAAGCCACATCAAACCCATGAGGACCGGCACAAGTATGACTAATGTGTCTAAATAGGGCATGGGTCTGCAAGGGTTTCTTTTCCCTAACTGGCAGCAGAAGTCAATGAAACTTGGGCTTCATGTCCTGGCATGGTCATGTCAGGCTAGTCTGCTGATGGGATTCACAGAAGGCAGGAATCGTATCGATCAGTTAGCCAATGGGAATTGGACTGCCTGTGATGACCATGTTCTTCTCCCTTTATTCCTCTTTGTAGGAACTGGGTTCATGGGGTACCAGATCCACCAATCATCCCAGTATTTATAGTTTGGGTGTCTAAAGGAAGGTTAATTTTAAAACTCAAAAAATAATCTTGGCCATACAATGATAACATTTGACATATTCATTGACTTCTGGGCTTGACACTGTGCTTTCTCCCAACAGCTCTGTGAGGTCAGGAATGCTTAAAGTCACTCCCAGGGAATCGTTCCCACTAGCAGGAGAGTGGGAGTGGGGGGGGGCAGCATGACATAAAGGATAGAGAATCAGTCCCAATGCAGAAAGACCTGACTTCACAATCCTGACTCTGATGTCTGCTGATAGTATGAAGATGGCCAAGTGAGTTCACTTCTCAAGGCTTGAGGCTCAAAAATTGTAAGTTATGGAGAAGGCCTGACATGTATTAGTGGAGAAAATTTCCTTAACTGGAAGTTCCTTTTAGCAAAGAAAGGACAGGTCCAATGACCATCTTTATTCCACACATTTCCAGGACAAAGGTCATTGTCTTCAGCAGAGAAAACAAGCAAAATAAAAACCAAGCCACTCTGCCTTCTCTATGTTATCAACTGTCTATCAGCCACCAAGCACTTATTATGTGCTTCCTCTGTTCTTGGCAGGAGCAGCTAGGTGGTGCAGTGGATAGAGCACCAGACCTGGGGTCAGCCCCATCTTCAGGAGTTCAAATCCAGCCTCAGACACCTACCAGGCTAGGTGACCCTGGGCAAGTCACTAAATACTGTTTGCCTCAGTTTCCTCATCTGTAAAATAAGCTGCAGAAGGAAATGACAAACCACTCCAGTATCTTTGCCAAGAAAAACTCAAATGGCATCACAAAGATTCGGGCAAGAGTCAGGCACAACTAAAACAACAAAATGTGCCTGAAACTATCATAAGTCTTGGGGACAAAGAAAGGCCAAAATCATCTTCGAACTCAGGCAAGTTCTATTCTAGTGAGGAATGGAAGAAGAAACTATAGACCACTTAGCTGTGTCACTTAACTCTGTTTGCCTGGGCAAGTTACTTAACCCTGTTTGGTTCAGTTTCCTTATCTAAAAAATGACCTGGAGAAAGAAATGGCAAACCACTCCAGTATCTTTGTCAAGAAAACCTTCAATAGGGTCACAAAGGGTCAGACATGACTGAAAACCACTGAATAACAACATAGATGCTCACATATATGCTACATGACAAGAGGTGTGATGAAATCTTAGGGAGAAACCTTGTCATTGCCCCATCTACTACAGAAAAATGTTCTTTGGGGCAGCTAGATGGCGCAGTGAATATAGCACTGCGGTCAGGAGGACCTGAGTTCAAATCTGCCTCAGACACTTAAAAAACACTTACTAGCTGTGTGATCTTGGGCAAGTCACTTAACCCCATTTGCTCTGCCTTCCTTCCTCCAAAAAGCAAAAAAAAAATGTTTTTGATTTTCTATTTTTCTTCAATGATACAATCTCCTTCCACCTCAGCTTCCTCCCCAGACACAACCCAATGGGTTCCAGCTCCCCTGATTCAGCTTTCTATTGGAGAAGCATCGAAAGGCCCTGCCCATATAGTCTGTGCCTCTCCGACTGGGTGGGTGCCTGAGATCACATTAGTCACCATTCACTAGTAGCTTACTGAGCAGTGCATGCAATATTCCTGGAGTTTGTGGAGGTTTCATAAACAGACATGGTCAATGAGTCCCTCTCTAGGGCAACAATATCTAGGGCCCCTGAATTAGGTACTGAGTGATGAGGTCAAGTACAGAATTAGGTTTGCAGTGCTAAGATTAGGCCAAGATACACAAGGTCCCAGACCTCTCTGTTTCAGGGCCTAAAGCCTTTGGTCAGGGTATCCCACCACCGCCATAATTCACAGACGGAGATGAGCTAAGGGACACTGGATCCTCTTTCATATTCTCACTGCGTTAAGGCAAAGTCAACCTTCTCCTTTGTTAAATGATCAACACTTGATTTCATCCCAATGTCAAGCTTGAATGAAAAGAGTGCTGATTGATGTTAGAGCTTCACTTCAATTTCCCTCAATAGTAAAACAAAACAAACAAGAAAAAAAACAAAAAAGATGTTTTGTTGCCCATATCTTCCCCCATTGGCTTCAGCTTAGAATAAGCTTTATCCTACCTGACACTATTTTATATCAACTCACATTCATCTACCATTATCTAACACTTCCTTCTTTTGCTACTCATTTCTTAAGTTATATGATTTCCCTGTGCCTTTAACATTGGCCTTTTCAGCCAAATCTCATTTTCCCCTCATTGCTGGGATTGTTTTCCTTTAAGTTTCAGTATTTCATTATTGAGTATCTCTCATCCCTCCTGGGCTAACTTCCCCCATTCTTTCTTAGCATTTTTGTCTATGGCTTCCTACCTCCTCTTCCTCTGAACTTGTGAAATCTGCTTTCCCCAAATCTGAGGGAGATATCAGACTCTCTCCAGACTTTCTCTCCTTCTCTCTCATGAACTTTACAGTGGAGTGGTCACTTGTCCCTTGTGGTTCCCATCATTTCCACCCCAGCTAATGATTCTCCCCTATCAGTGAGATGTCGCTGAGAAGAGTGTTGGTGTGAAGACATTCCCTCTCCCACTGCCCTTGGGCACATTCCCCACCTCCTTTCATCACAGAGTTACCCAGAGCAATCAGAAGTTAAGTGACATGCTCAGCATCACCCGAGAAGTAGGTTTAGGAGGCCAGACTTGAACACAGGCATCCTTGGCACCAAGCTTATCTCATCCTGCTATGCCTCCTCGACTGTTAAATGGTACTCAATTGGATGAAAATCAACAAATAGCAAATTTAAAACCAAATGAAAAGTTGTGAATAGAAGGAGTCAGGAGGGTCATGGTAAACACTGCAGTTTCCCAAATGTTTTTTCCCAAATTATCCAACCTTGTCTCCTTTAATTCTTCCATTCTGGGTCAAGCTTACTGGAGAGGCTGGAATTGGGAGTTCCAAGTCTAAATTCTGGCTTTATAACTGATCTATAACCTGCATATAATTTATGAAATGGGAGAAGCTAGTTCAATATAAATAGCATCATAGATTTATAGAGCAAGGAGACCTTAGAAGCTAATTCCACCCACTCATTTTACAGGTGAGAAGCTGAGGGGAGAGAGGTTAAATGACTTGCCAGAGGGTGCTACATGGGAGAGTCAGGATTTGAACCCAGGTCTGCTAATAGCAAACCTAATGTTTCCCTCACTCAATTACATTGCTAGCAAAACACCAGATCCTTCATTTATAAAACGAACAGATTCTGGTTAGGTCACGGGTGGGGAACCTGTGGCCTTAGGGCCACGTGTGACCTTCTAAGTCATTAAGTGTGGCCAAATCAGGTTCCCCACCCATGTACTAGGTGGTCTCTTAGTTTTCTTCTGGCTTTCCATCTTAAGCTCTAAATAGTCAACCTTGGATACTATGTCACTTCCTGATGTCTTCCTCAGTAGTCTAAATGGCTGCAAAGGATGATGGTGGTATAAGCATAAAGATATAGGGGGAAGGAAGAAGAAGAAGAGTCAATTTTTTTTAAAGTTTATAGGTTTTACCTATCTCAGATTGCTTGCTGTCTTGGGGAGGGAGGGAGAAAATTTGGAACTGAAAATATTACAAAAATGAATGTTGAAAACTATATGTAATTGGAGAAAAATAAAATATTATAAAGTGGAAAGAAAGATTTATAGGTTTTTGGTTCAGTAAATATTTGCCACCTGCGGATGCAGAAATCCTGTAGAATTCAGAATGAGCCTCCTTTCGAACTAGAAGTAAGTCCAGGTGGAAGAAATAGAGCTCACAACACTCCTGCAGGGCCTTTGAGGCCATGACTTCCTCTGGCTTCAATCTTTGTCTTCCTTTATTTTTAAAATTTTCTTTTATTTATGGAATAAAACAAGCATTTCTGTAACATTACAATGAAAAAGATAATTGCGCATGAAACTGCAAATCTACTATGCTATTCCTTTCAAATATACAACACATTTGTCATGTAAATTTTTTCCTTCCCTAATTTAAAATTTCCAAAGACAGAGTCTTACTATTCAATATTCTGCAGAGCACTCAGTGGAGACTTTCTGGCTACTGACTATTAAAATTAATGCTAGAAACTTCTCACTGCCATGGAGGAAGAGAATATATTTCACAATCTCCAGTGATGGTCTTGGGCTAAGTGAGGGATACAGCCTCAAGAAGACAGAAAAAGCAGTCGCAAGCCTCCTGAACGCCAGTCCCAGCTCTGCCCTGACCAAGACACTGAACCTCTCTGAGCCTCAGTTTCCTCCTCTGTTTAAGTTTCAAAATGTTCTCATTCTATGGCACTGAGTTGAAAGGATCATAGTGACTAGCGATGCCCCCCTTCCCCCCAACTCATCCACCCACATTCTCTTGTTTACAACCCTGCTGAGTAACAGCTGTTATAAAAGCAAATTTCACACACAACCTGGCAGGCGTCTATAAACCCTGAGAGGGACAAATGGGGATTCTCCAGGTGTCAATGATTCTTTGGAATGAGTCGCAGCAACTAATTGTAAATAGGTTATTGATACAGAGAAGGGGTGGGAGGGTGGAGGGGTGGGGAGGGGCAGTTTCTGGTCGTAAATACCCTTTCCCAATTAAGGCTATTCACCTGAGAAATAATCCAGGAGACCTGCTGCTTTATTACCCCACCCCCTGCAAGGCTGTCAGCACACCTCCGTTTCAAAGCACAGAGAAGAAAGGAAATGCAACAAACACAAATTTCCTTTTTATTTGTTTTTTATGTTTTCCACTGTGAACTTACCAATATCCTTCACCTGCTTATTTGCCCCGAACCCTCCATCTTCTTGTTCAGCACCAACACTGCATCCCAAGGGGGGTCTTCTTAGTGGAGACAAAGGCATCTCTTTGGAAGCCATAGAAGCTCATTGAAAATGCCCGAATGAGCAGGACTAGTCTGCTTTCTTGTAGTGTTCACAACATTGGTGTCATCAAAGATCAAGGCCATAACATATATGTACACATGCATTTACATTTATCTGTATGCATAGACATGTATGCATGTGCATGTACATACATACATTTGTACATACCTACATGCTATGTGTTCTTTCTATCTTTGACTTTCTTAGATCACTAGCTCTTAAACTCAGATTCCCATAATCCTTTTACAATTTTATTTTTTTTTTCAAAGCCACCAAAGAACTTTGGCTTATTGGGGTTATATCTATCACTATTTGCCATAGTAGAAATGAAAAGGAAGTATTATTATGGAAATAGCTTTCTTTTGTGGATCTAGGACAGCTGCTTTAGGGTATATCATATATGTCTTAGGGTATATGCCTATTTGTAGTTAGCTGTCTAGGTTAAAGGGTAAGTTGTTTTCAGTTGTTAGCATCAGTCTGAATTGTTTTCCAGATGGGGGGGAGGAGGAGAAGAAAGAAGAAGAAGGAGGAGGAGGAGGAGGAGGACAGGAAGAAGAAGAAGAAAAGAGGAGGAGGAGGAAGAAGAGAGACAGAGACAGAGAGAGAAGGAAAACAAGCATTAGAGTATATCAAATTGCTAATCATTCTACACCCCTCTATCATTCTCATTGTTTACTAATTTTGAAGATTACAAAGTAGTTTTAACCAAAATGAAAATTAAAAAAAATAATAAATTCATTGGGAATTAATCCTAGATGAATGTTTTTGTGTACCTTTCCCCACTATACTTTGCTTACTCTACATCTGGAATTTTCTGCTTTCCCCATAGCTATCTTTCCATGGAGCTAATCATAGAACTCATCTTTCAATGGAAAGAAATTTTAAGTGGAATTTTCCTTTAAAAGTAAAAGATCTAATCCATTTTGTTGCTGCTTTATCACCCATATAATCACAGCCATTTCTTCCACTCCTAAGACTAAACCCTCCAGAGGAAACCAATAAAAAAATATCTGATATGGAGGTTGAAAATCATTATGTATGCAATACTCTGTCCCAGTAGTCACCCACTTCTCTCCTGGGAAAGAGGAGGCATGCTTATCTCTTCTTTATGATTTTTTATTGATTTCTTTTTAGTTATTTAAAGTAATCTTTTTAGTTGCATCATTGTAGTCACTATTTTCATTCTTCTTTCATTTTTGTTTCTCTTGCTTTGTCTATTATACAAGTTCATTTCTACAAAACTTCCCACATTTTTCTGAATTCCTTGTAGTTATCATTTCTCACCCCTCTGCAAGCACCCAGACCTGTGATTTCATTTATATAGGGAAATACTAGTGAGGACTTCTAGCAAATGCAGAGTCCTCCCTATCTTTGAACCTTGAATCCTTGAGAGATCACTTGTCTGGGGCATATGGTCAGCATGTATGGGAAACAGAATATAACCCCAAGTCTTCGTTCTCTGACCCTCCATCCACTGTACCATCATGTCTTATCATTCCTTGATGCACAGTAACATTTCATCATATCTGCATGCTATAACTTTTATATCTATTATATTTATGTCTATTTCCCAATTCCACTTTGTTTCTAGTGTTTTGACTACCACAAATGGTGATGTTATGAATATTTTGTTATTTATTAGAACTTTGGTGTCCATACTTCACTTTCTTGGGATTGCTGGATCAATAGGTTTGGAAATTTTAATTATTTCTTGGAATAATTCCAAATCACTTTTAAGAAATTTTGAACCACTTCACAGATCAGCCAACAACTCATCAGTGCTCCTGTCTCCATTGACTGCTCCCATCTTTTGTGATTTTGCTAATTTACTTCGCAAAAGCAAACAAAGCAAAACAAGAAACAAATAAAAAGCCTCATACAGAGACAAAACCTTTGTTACTTTAATTTACATTTATCTTACTATTAGTGATGCAAAAAAATTTTTAACTGAAATTTCTAAGTAACACAAGGGATAAATTGGTATTTTTCTAACAGTTACATGGTAAGTCCATTTAAGTGAGTTTGATTATAAACTGAAGTATTTAAATACTTGTACTTGTTTTCAGCAGTTTACAGACATCCTTTGAAGAATTATTAAGGTGCTCTTAAAGTAAATTTGGATCTGTAACATCAAGGTAGCTACCAGGGACAAAATTTCGATCGTTTATTAGGCTGCCAATTCACCACTAGGCCTGGGATGAAATGAGAAACTCATAGACCATATAAATTTTGGGGAAAGGAAGTTTGCTTAATGATTGCATGGAAAGGAGATGCAGCAAAGAAAGTGTTGTCTCATTTGGGCATAGCATTTCTTACCTTCACATTTGGTTACAAAGACTTACATGTTTGGACTCACATGGCAGAGGAGAGAGTTTTACTAAGCCTAATATGAGCTTTTATGCCTTTAGTGACTGTTAAGAAACTATGCCAACAATTGGAACCTTAGTTCCATGGACCAATTAAGTCACAAGGATGGTTTCCATGCCTTTTTAAGTACCGACAAAGCTAGCCTATTTGTCAGGAGCCTTCCAATTAGTTTTTATTAGTAGTACATGTTGCTCCTATCATATCACCTCCTATGGGCAAGATCCTAAAGGTCTTCTAGGCTACTTCCCATCATTTAAACAGCCTTGTGATTGTTGGTCACCAGTGGCTGGACAACTCTAAGGTTGGGTGTGTTATTGGTTGGCTGTTCTCCTTTATTCTTAAAGGGGACTAAAATGGCATCACTATGCTGTGGTATAGTGTGTCCCACTATAGGATCAGGTCAATATAAGCTTGGAAGACTCTACCACGAGTTAGGCACAAAGAGTCTGTGTGAATATCTAGAATGGAGATGATTCTAAATGCATCTTCGGTTTTGTTTGACCTACGACAATTCTGCCTTGTTCATAGCACAGCACCTTCGATGCAGGCATGCCATTTGGGACAGCCCTGTGTCAGTGTCTCCCATGTCTCCCCGTTGATTCCAAAGTTCTTCCAGAGAGACCCAGAGAGTGTGCTGGTATTGCTTCTGTCCTGTGTGAATTCTCCATAAAATGGTCTTTTAGGCAAACATGTGTTTGGCATTCAAACAAGGTGACCAAATGTAATGGGAATGTAAATTTTAAAGATCTTCCCTGCCCCTAGGCTAAAGTGCACCTGGAGCCTGGGGTGGGAGGCTTGTTTTTCAGTAAATACTTTTTGATTGGCCAGTGGGTCCAAAAGGTTGTTACATTCTCTGAGCCAGGAGAAGGTTATATAAGCCCTGATGTAAGGCTTTGTTTTGGGGGCTCACTTTGAGAAGTGTTCTGTGATTTGATGAAACTCTGGGAAGCCGTTGTCAAGAGCCCCCCGTCTTTGAAACCCAGATGTTGTTTGGTATGGATGTAATGGTTGGACAGTTTGGAAATCTGTCTACTTGATCTGTTTCTCTGACTTGATAATTCTGTCTGTGTATTCTGAAGTTTGGGGTGCTGACCTTTTTCCCCTAAACTAGGTAAATGATACATATCCGACTGATTAAAGTAAGCTTGTTAATCCATTTTGAGTTGCTTTCCTTTATCAAAGCAGATCCAAGAACCTGTGGTGGCAGCAACCCTGGGGAGGCTTGGGGTGCTTGCTGCCACACCAACCCATTGGAGTTGTGTTTTTTTGCAGTAGAGTTTGACTGCTTGGCAGTTCAACTGAAAGAAGGACCTCAGTGTCCAATACCCCTTATCTAGTTGGGCGACCTCCAGAATCTTCTTAAGACATTCAAATGGGAATGGTTCAGTTTCTTGGCATGGTGCTGGTAGACTGTCCAGGTTTCACAGACATACAACAATGAAGTCAGCACCATGGCTCTACAGACCTTCAGTCTGGTAGACAGCCTAATACCTTTCTTCTCTCATATCTTCCTTTGAAGCATTCCAAATACTGAACTAGATCTGGTAATACATGCACCAACCTCATCATCTATGTGTACATCCCCAGGAAGGGATACTTCCAAGTATACTGCCAAGGTTGGTGAACTTAGCCAAGCATTCAAAATTTCTCTATTTGCTGTAACTGATGATTCAATTATGGATGATGTGTTGCTGGCTGTTAGAGAGGCTGTGTTTTCTTGGTGTTGTTAGGTCAAAATTGGCACAAGAAGCAATCAGTCCTTACTTTGTTCCATCTCAGCCTCAGAGTCTGCATTGAATGTATAATCATCTCGGCTTGCAGCCTTTCCAAATTTACAGGCAGTGTGGTAGCTGACCTTGATGGCATTTTCATCCTTGCGGAGGGTATTCCACAGTATTATGGAAAACATCATGCTAAAAGAATGGAAGCAAGTTGATAATAGCCCTGCTTACTCCACTGGGGACTGGGAAAGGATGAGAGAATAGTCAATTATCCAGAACCAGTGCAAGCAGGTCTTCATGAAACCAGTTTACAATACTGATCAACTTCTCTGGACAAGCACATTTTACCGTAATTTTCCACAAAGCCTCAACACTGACAGTATCAAAGGCCTTCATTAGATCAATGAATGTTGTGCATAGACCTCGGCTCTGCTTTGGCATTTTGCTTGGAGTTGTCAGACAACAAACACCATGTTGACATTCTTCATCCCTTTCTTTAGCCACATTGGCTCTCAAGTACCTGACCATTTCCTAAGTGAAGGATCAGCCTATTAAGGAGGACTCTGGCAAGAATCTCGTCAGGAATGAATAAGAGAAAGGCCCTACTGTGATTGTTGCAGGACAGCCTATTTCCTTTTCCTTTACAGAGATGGACAGTGGCGGCATCCTTGAACTTTGGGGGGATAACTTCCTTTTGTCATGTGACCCAGAAAATTTCCATCAGCTTTTGTATGATCAATGGACCCCCTGCCTTGTCAATCTCAGGTGGAACAGGATCAGCACCGGACACTTTGCCACCCAAGAGAGGCCTATTGGCATTCAAAACATCTTCTTTAGTTGGAAGTTCAACTACAGAAGGACTGACGTCACCCTGAGGTATTCAGTCAGTGGCTTCAGCATTGATTGATGATGGTTTGTTGAAAACATTCTGGGAGTGTTCAGCCCATATCTTCAGGAGCACATTCTTATCACTAATCAGTGTGACTCCATCAGCACTGAGTAGTTGAGATGCGCCATAGGTCTTTGGCCTATAAAAAGCCTTCAGGGTGTAATGAAAGTGCTAGGGATTGGTAGAGCTATGTCCTAAACTCCTTCTGAAAGAGGTTGTCATCACCTTCTCCCCCCTGAGAGGAGTGGCAAGCAGAATGCTCCCTCCTTCCATTCACAGTGTCCCAAACCCTCATTTACTAAGGCAGCCACGTCAATGTTACTGCTGTCCCATTCTCTCAAATTTCAGCGGTTGCTCTGCCCACACCTGTATGATAGTGTAGTGTGGGAGGCCCAGCAACTTTATTCCACTTGAGTAGAGCGATGTCTTCATTGCCTCCAATTCCAAGCCTTTGGGGGCCGTGGCAGGAGAATATAGAAAAAGTTCACCAAATCCGTATCTTAGGAATTTCACACCAATTCACCATACGTGGCCTGAAGTTTAGTAGTTATAGGCTGCCAAGCCCTTTCAATCCACTCCGTGTACCAAGGCACTCTGGCCCATGGCTCCTCTCCTTCCTTCACTTCAACCAGGTCAGCTACAAGAACATTCTTAGTCGATCCTTTCAGCCATACCACACGTTCTGAGCCAGACAACATCTAGTGAGTGCTTTAAACATCATGTTTGCAATTCCACAAATAATAAATGAGTATGCTTGTTTTTGTTACTCTACCAGAATTGAATTTGCTTCCTCCCAATATGACTATGCATTAACACCTCCAAGTTATTCATATGTATAAAGTAAATGCAAAATTATTGCCATAGCGAAGACATAACTGTTAGATGGATCAGGAAAAGCTTTTTTGGAGGAAATTCCACCCATGTTGAACTTTGAAAGGAGGTATATTCCAAGGCAGAGGAGATATGAGAGCATTCGAGACATAGGGTGAGGACCAGTTGTTCAAAGTCACAGAAGCAAGAGACAGAATGTCAGCCACAGATAGTCAAGTTTATCTGGGAAATGGAGTGCACGAGGGGAAATAATATGAAATAAGCCTAGAGATACAGTTGTAAGCCAAACACGAGTGGATTTAAATGCCAAACAAAGGAGTGGCGATGTGTCAGCTCCTGGATAGGGAAATAACACAGTCCTAGCTGTGTTATGGTGAGATCAGTTCAGTGGTAGTGTGAAAAATAGATTGGAGTGGGGAGAGGCTGGCTTCAGGGAGACCAAATTCAGAGACTAATGCAATAGAGTGTCCATTGTCTGCTAGCTTCTCTGGGTCCTGTGCAGTGGTTATTCCAGTAAAGCATCACCATCAATCAATAAGGATTTCACATATCTTTTCACGCCCACAGAGTTTTCTGCAATCTACAAAGAGACTCCTTTCCTCTGTCCTTTTTGCCAACCTCCTTCCTCCCCCTCAATTTTGCAGCATTCAGCTTTCTCCAGTAGTCAATGGAACAGAGCTTTGCCTTTAATTATGTGGTTGGTCAGAGAGCTCTTCTCTGATCTGCCTGGGTTTTTTCCCTCTTTAGGAATTATGATGAGATAAAGTCAAGAGCCTTCCAGGACTATCTTTCTGAACAGAACTCAAGTGGCTGAGATTAGGGAAGATATTCATCCGTTACTTAAAACAGGATCTGAATTCCTGTGGAAAAGACAGCCCCACCATGGGAAATAAATGGATTTATGTAGAATGTAAACTATCGTACTTTGCTTTCACTTAGCCAACAACCTTTGAGGTAGAAATAATTAGAAATGTCTTTGTCTAATTAGAATAGGGTCAATTCAATAGATGTGGGAATTCTACATATGCTGTAGAAATTGTATTCCGAAGATACGTGGGAATTAGGGCAAGAATTTTTTAAAAAGCATGGAAATTATTCACACAAAATATGCATGCACACATTGGTGATCTGTCTGCTAAATAACTTAGTGCAATAATGCCAATGGTGAAACACACTGCATTTAAAACATGGAGCATCCAATAGAAACTTTGTTAATCATTAAAAATGCCTTCTTGTGGTCAGCAAAGAATGCCAAATGAGCCCACAGTAGCGCTCTTTAACTGTTTGTCCACCAATTTCTCTCACCACCTTTGGTAGAGATCATAATACAGGAATCTTTTATTGAGACCACCTAATACAGGAGTGGGGAACCTGTGACCTCAAGGCCACATATGGCCCTCTAGGTCCCCAAATTCAGTCCTTTGACTGATTCAGTCAGAGGGTCTCACTTGAGGACCTAGACTTGTTCTGTGAAGTTTGGATTCAGTCAAAGGGCTGTACTTGAGGACCTAGAGGGCCACGTGTGGCCTCAAGGTGGCAGGTTTCCCACCCTTGAGAGGTATTAATGAAATTGGTTACATTTCCATTACAGCAGCCTTTCTGAATAATTAGAAATATATACGGCAGCACAGACTACAGATGGAAATTGTATTTTCCCACTGACATCTCTCCAAACAACCAGTGGCATTTAGGTGCCAGAACAGAGATCGGACAAGCATTACTCAAGTGCTTACTTTAAAACCAAGCCTACATATGCTTATTACAGCTGGAGATCTCAGATTACTGTTACCTCCTGAGAAACAGCATCTATGAAGTTCACATGGCCTTGATATAGCTATGAACTTTCCCCATGACGGCTTTTTTCCCAGACACATCCCTGGCCCCACTGTCTTACCCTGGCAGGTTTCAGTGTTTCTGGCTTTTTCTCAGCAATGCCCTCTGTAGCCTCTAGCAGTTTGCCTGTTTTCAAGAGGCTACAAACCTTAGCCTGTTCCTCATGGAATATTTGTTCCCATGGACATCCTGGTAACTTCAGGTCTGTGGACTTCAGATTTCTAACTGCACCTTGTACACAACATAGACTTTAACTTTACAGCTATCTATTGACTTCAAATATAAAAAGGACTAGACTCATGTCGATGGCAAATGTGAATGAGCCAAGACAAAAGATGTTTCTGTCTGTAATCAGTCCTTAGCAAAGTTGTAAATGGATGTTTTCATTTGGGTTGTGTCTGCATTTTGGTTCACTTTGGGTTTGTTTGGGATCTGATATATAATTTCCTTAGCAAAAGGAACTCCCAGTGAGGAAACACTCCCTACCACAGCAGGACTCTACCTGAAGGACAACTTACACTCTTGGATTGTTGCCTAAAGTGCAGTTGTTAATCCTTTGTTCTTGGAGAGGACCAAAGACTTCAGGAGGGCTATGTCTTGATTTGCAAATGAATTGGATTTAAGTGAGGCAAGCTTCACTCTCTCCTCCAGAGTAGTTAGAGTTCAAGCCACAGGCAAGCCATGGGTCAAGACGACTGGTGATGACCCTGGATAAAGTGGGAGACCTGGTCTTTCTAAGCTAAGGTCTTTCCCAGGTCTCAGTTTGTCTGAGGCAACACCCATTCAGTAATTAAAGGCTAGATAAAAGTTGAGGCAAAAGGTAGTCTATGGACTTTGCCTTCATGAAAGAATCAGTCTGGGAGAGGAAGACTCAGAGTTTCTCACTGGAACAGGAACGATATTTTATTCATTTATATGGACAGTCTATAAATCTCTAATGTCTGTCTTTTGAAGACTAAGTGTGCTATAGTAGAAAGGGTTTTGAACCTAGGGTCAGAAGATAGGAGCTGGACTCTTAGCAGACAGAGGTAGCTTAGGTGACTCAGTGGATGGAACTCTGGACATGGAGTCAGGAAGACCTGAGTTCAAATCCTGCCCCAAACACCTATGAGTATATGAGTAATGGAGTCTTCCTGTCCCTAATTTTCTTATCTGTAAAATGAGGATAATAGCACCTAACTTGCAGAGTTGTTTTAAGGATCAAATAATATTTATAAACTACTTTGCAAACCTCAAAGTGTAATGTGTATGTTAGTTATTATTATTAATTCCTATGTGTCTAACTTCCTAAGTTACTGGGCCACAGGGTTGTGAATTATAAGGCCTCTGAAATTGTAGGCAACAAGCCATTTTGTACTGGGCCAGAAGTCAGGAGCATATGGGTTCTGATCCCAATTCAAACACATATGAGCTGCATGATCCTAGGAAAATCATTTAACCTGTCTCTGTGTGCCTCAGTTTCCCCATTTATCAAATGAGGGGTTTGAACCTAAGGTACACTAAGGACTCTCCCAGCACTAATTCTCTGGTCCATTTTCCAGAACCTTTTTCCTTTTTATTCCTCCAGTTATTCATCTGAAAAATGGGATAAATACTAGACTATTTGGCACAAAGGATGTTATAAGGATCAAATAAAATAATGTATGTATATGTATGCATGTATATGACATGTTAGTATGAGTTATTATTTGCTATACTACATTGGAGCTTGAAAGGAAAAAGTACAGGGGGAGAAGGGGAGAAAAATGTTCATTTTCCCATTAAGTTGATTGATCTAGGCAGGCAATTTTTTTTCCAGGCCCAGAAACGACATTGAGTTTCCCATTTTTCATTTTAGCTATCTACAAACAAAATGAAAATTGACCAGCTCTTGTGAAGGCCTGAATGACTAGGACAGTATGATCACTTAAGAGGAAAGGTGACTGAGTTCTGATTGGTGGTAAGATGAAGGAAACTTACCCACAGAAATTCCTAGAGTGTCATATTAACCTGCTGATTGGTCAGGTAAACAGAAAAGCCATTCCTTCCTTTTCAGACATTTTTTAATGAAAAGAAAGTCTACCAATGAGAAATCAATAACAAATTGACTTTTTCAAACAAACTCCTTTGGATCATTATATCAAACAGAACTCTTAACTTCTCCTTTATGAATGCTGCCCAATGAGCTATATTGATAATATGCTTCTCCAGGTGACATTTTGATAAATTGCTGCTGTAATTCTAATATTATTGGTGTTTAGAATTGCGAATTTTCAGAGCTAGAAGGGGCCTTGGAGGTCATCTATTCCAACCTACTCATATTACAGATGAGGCTCAGGTGTCTCTGCCACCACATGAGCTCTCTTTTCAGCTTCTGCTGTCTCTAGCCCTGGGCCTCCCTTTATATAGTCATTAGCTCCTCCCCAGGAGTTCACAAGTTATGGAGTTCATATGTTCTTTTTCTTAACAGACTGAAACAGTGTTAATTCAATAGCTGAAACAAGGTTACAGACATACAAACATTACAGACCTAAACAAATGAAAGGAATTACCCAACACCCATAGCTGTGCTAGAAGAAGTCAGGGCTTATGCTCAGGTCTTCTGACTTTAAACCTAGAATTCTTATCATTCACCAGACCAAGAATGTCATGGAAATGCTGAAGTCTCAGACAGGCAAAAGCTTAGTTTCATTCTGAGCTTTGCCTCAGACACCATATTGAACAAGGAAATAACGATAGGAGCCTCAGATGCCCAGTCTGTCATAGAGCTATGGGTGGGATATACATGGGGAATATGTCCTGGTTGTGTATCTAAGGGTGAAGTGTAGAATTTAGATCTTCAGTGAGCTTGGTCCCAGGGATTTCCCAGGACCTAGATTGGCCTGAACTTCTCATCCCATCCATGCTCAGCTCCTGGGTCCCTCCACGTGCTAATGTCCCTCACTAGAATGTGAGACCCTTGAGAGCAGGGGTGTCTTATGTTTCTATTTGTATCCTCAGTACTTAACTCAGTGTTTTCCAAATAATAGGCATTTAATAAATTAATTAATCTATTAAACAATCAATTCACTTATTCATTCATGCTTATAGTGAACACTTTTAGCAACAGTGCCCTCCATCATCAAAAGACCTTGAAGGCAAAAATTCCAAATGTTTTCTGCTCTCCCTGTCTCATGGCTAGGAAATCTATACCTTTTGTTTCAATCAACCCTATGATTCAAAGTTGCCATCTCTCCACACTAGATGTTCTTTCCCTAATAGCTCACCGTCTTGTTCTTCCATTCCAGTCTTCTTCTCCAGTTTGACTCCTCCCCTGCCCTCCCAATCCGTTGTCATCTGGAATTCCTACTCAAGCAAATTCCCATTCATTCTCGATATATTTTTACCTGTTCAAATCTCTGAGTCTCAGTTTCCTCCTCTATAAAATGAAGGAGTTGGACTATCATTGAATTTATGAGCCATCTTTTTGTTCTGATGGAGATCTGACTGTCTCCAATAGACTCTGCATTCCTTCAGGCCCTCTGCAATGGCTTCTTTCATAAAGCCCCACCACCACCCAACTCAAAGGTGCAGGAAGAGGTATCAGAATCTTCCCAATGCCTACCAGAGCCTTCCTCTCTCACCAACACAACGTTTCTACTCCTTTGGGGTCTCTCCTACTCATCTATAGCACACCTTCCAGGTTCTTGTGACTAACCTTTTGTTTGTTGTTCAGTCACATCTGATTCTTCATGACCTCATTGGGGGTTTTGTGGCAAAGGTATTGGAGTGGTTTGTCATTTTCTTCTCTAGCTAATTTGACGGTGAGAAGATTGAAGCAAACAGGGTTAAGTGAGTTGCCCAGGGTCACACAGCTAGTAAGTTTCTGAGGCCACATTTGGACTTGGGAATATAAGCCATGCAAGGGTCTTGGAGAGTAGATTAACAAGGAAGCAAGGGCATTAGCCAGACCAGGGAGGGTGGTCTAGAAGAATGGAGAGACAAGAGGAGCATTTGTACCAACTTAGTCCTGGGTCAATGCAAATGACTTTATTTGATCTGTGTCCTCCATGAGCTACAACACTACCTCTTCTTCTTTGATTGACTTTCTATTCCACTAACCTCAGTGATTATCCCAAAGATTTTCTCCTTTGCCATCTTCATTTCTTTCTAAACAGATGACCCAATCTCCTACTTTGCTGAGGAAATTTAGGGCATTCTAAATAAAATCTGTTATCTTCCCAATTTCACATCTTCATTCAATCCACTTCAATTCAACAAATAAAATACCTACCATGTGCAAGCCACCACATAGGTACTGCAGATACAAAAACATTAATAAGAAGGGAAGAAGGAAAGAAAAAAGGAAAGGAAGGAAGGAAGAAAGGAAGGAAGGAAGAAAGGAGGAAAGAAAGGAAGGAAGGAAGGAAGGAAGGAAGGAAGGAAGGAAGGAAGGAAG
>NW_027186458.1:1493184-1539468 GCF_028583685.1 Petaurus breviceps papuanus | reverse complement strand
AGGAAGGAAGGAAGGAAGGAAGGAAGGAAGGAAGGAAGGAAGGAAGGGTGATGGAAGAAAGAAAGAAAATATCCCTGCCCTCAAAAAGCTAATATTCTATTGTAGGGGGTAGTACAACATATAGACAAATAAGTATAATACTTGACTACTTGAAAAGGGAGAGGGCACTAATAGCAAAGGAACCTGGGGAAGGCTTGATGAAAGAAGGGGTACCTGATCCAACTCTAAAAAAAAATTAATGAAAATCATTTGTTAAGAATTTATTGTGTGCCAATCACTGGGAACCAGCACTGGTGATACAAATAGAAAAACAAAAATAAGTCCTGCCCTCATGGAGCTTACATTCTATTTGGAGGAGACAACAGGTATAAGGGAGCGGGGGTCAAGGAGGGGGTCATATGACTTGGAAGGTTCCAAGGATTGTTAAGTCAAACAATAATGGGGCAGAAAGAGGTAAAGATTCTAAGAGGAAAGGGTATACTCTCAGTATGGTGGTATGGCCTGTGAAAGTGAACGAAGACAGGATATGGAGTCCAATTTCTCTAGAAAGCACAGTAAGAGAAGGCACAAGTATGAAATAATATTAAATTAGAAGGGGAAGGAGTCCAATTCAGGTAGGTCTTAAATGAGAGAGCGAAGATTTGAAGTTTGTTTCCAAGGCTTTGGGGAAGGAGCCAGGGGAAGATTTTGAGAGGGGAAAGTACATGATCAAAGCTATATCTTTGGAGGATTATGTTGGCAGCTCTGTGTAACAGGAGGGATAGACTAAAAAGAAGGGAGATCAAATCTTGTACTTTTACAATCATCTAGGTGAGAGGTAATAAAGATATAAAGTAATGTGTCCCCTGTGTGAATGGAGAGGAGACAGATGTTGGGGAAGCTGAAATGACAAAACATGATTAAAGCAGATATGCAGGGAAATGACAGTATTCTTAAGTCAGAGCATCCTGGATAATGAACTGATATCAATACTTTATATAGAGAATTATGCATAGAAATACGCATGTGTATACAAATACATCTATGCACACCCATAAATATATACAATCTATCTATGTTTGCATACATATGTGCACACATGTATATACACACGTAGTTACATATGTATGCACATGCACTGTGAGTAGCATAGCATCAAGGTTCTTAAAGGAAAATCTAGAGACTTAGAAAGTTTCCACTTGGAAAAGATGCTTGCATAATTCAGGCCAGATGAGATCACCCAGTGAATGAGAGTGGAAAGAAAAAAGAAAAGATACTGGGGTAGAGCAATGGAGGAGGGACAGGAGATGGCAGTGTTTGGAGGCAGTGAAAAAGGGAGAGAAAGAAGATGAGACATAGAGTGGAATAAATGGCAGGGTAGCTTTTTCCATGTTTTGATTGTGAAGTAGGCAAGTAGGTAGCAAACATTATTAAGCACTTACTATATACCTCAGGTTTTGCTAAATGCTTGAGCTTTTAAAAAATACAAACAAAAAGGAAGATAACCTTTACACTCAAGGAGTTTACATTTTAATGAAGGAAAACAACAAATAAAAGTGAGCTAAAAAAATCTGAGGAGTCAGGGGAATAGCCAGGAGGGGAATGAAGAATAGCTGGCCTGGGCCGTCCCCAAAATGTGGGTGCCTCAGAAGGAAATCACCAATGGGAGAGATGGCATCATGGAGGGATATTCCAGGGTGAGCAAGTCCCAGGTAATGAGAGAAAACTGTATAGTGAGGAGGTGGCTGAGTTGTGATAGCAAAGTTCTGAGAATTAGCATAGCTGGGAGCAGAATGACATGTAGCAAAGGCTGAATTGATGTATGGTTTGAAGATGGGCACAGATGGATACTCTCTAGTGTCTCTTTCCCCCATCCCAAAAGAGAATTTAATTCCTTCCAGGAAAAGATGAAAGAGGTTACAGCTGGAGGCCGGAATCTCCTCGCCTCAGAAAGGGGAAGTACCATGTTAGGATTATATCTCATGTTAGGATTATATTACATTCTCATAAATATTGTTAGTCTATGGGATGTAGTTTTCAGGTTTGTGTGGGTCAGAAAATCCCTTACCCAAAAATTAAGAATCAGAAGCAGACATGAGATGGTCAGGATGCTTTTATTCAGTTCACACGGGAAAAGGGCATCCTTACCAAGATGAATCAAAGGAAGGAGGGGCAAACATGGGGCAAAGTGAGGTTTTTAAATCCTAATGCAGTCCAGTCACATCCCTCCACCGTCCCTTGCTCCCATTGTCTGGGAGGTGGGCTTACATTCTAAGGCAAGAAAAGGACAAAGGACCAAAGGATGGGGAAGAGTATTGTTAATGTCCTTATTTGGCAAACGCTAAATCAAGGGAGAGGAAAAGGGGGCAAGCAAGGGTGGAGGTCAAAGGACTACTAAAGGACTTGCTGATGGTTAACAGTAGTTAGGAAGGGGGAAGGGGGAAACTGAAACTCAGGCCTGTTCCCACAAGAAACCTTACTAGATTTTAGGATATAGTCTGAAAAGTTTTCACCTCTCTCACTCAGGTTCAAGCTCAACTGTTGATTTATTAATGGGGGAAATATCCAAGGCCAAAACTTCCTTTCCACCAAATATCAGTTCCACGATGAATACCCATAACAAAAAGCAAAGAAACTTATTCAACCAAGTTGATTTCAAAACAAATCAGAGTAAGTACACATGTGAGAATATATGGCCGACAGTACATATTGAGGAGCTTTTCCATTGGGAATAAGGTTGCTCAGTTGAACCAGGAGAGAAAGTCTCCGATCTTATCCAGAAGGAAACTCCCCAAAGTTGTGGTGTTTCAAATGTGGACAAGGAAGGACATGGCAGAGATTGCCAGCTCCTCTCCAGCTGGATTCTTCCCAGGGTTGTATTCCACCTTCAGCTACGTAGAGATTGGTGTCATCCATCTTCTTTCTCAAACCTGAAAGCCAGGAGACCCCAGAGAGCAAAGACATTGGATCTCTCTTCTCCTCTGCTATCACAAGGCCATCTCTGTCCCTTCTGCAGGCATGGGGCATTAATCTCCATCAAGACAGAGAAAATCTCACACCAATAGATTTCAGAGCTTGGTTTACAGAAGCATGACTAGCTTGGACCTGTCCCCAAAAAGGAGGACCATAGAAAAGAACTCACTAGTATGGTACAGTGGAAAACAATGATAAGAACAGAGCACAAATGCCAACAAGACCACTAAGATCAAAGGCAAACATTTTAAGTCAGGGAATCTGGGTTCAAATCCTTGCTCTGACACTTACCTTAGACAAATCACTTTAACTCCTCTGGGCCTCAGTTTCCACATAGAAAATTAGATTGGATGACCTCTCTAGGATCCCTTCCAGCTCTAAATCTATGAGCCAGAGAACTTTTATTGATCCAAAAAAAGGTGGCGGGACTTGTTAATCATCCTGGGACAAGGCAGAGTCCAAATAGCGGGCAGGACAATTTTGCTCTGGGCCTTCCTTCTCTACTACCAGCAAAATCATGTGTTTGACAAATGCTACCAATTTCATATGCAGAGATAATTGAAAGTCAATTCTATGTTTTACACATTTTTAAGCTCATAATAGGAATCCAATCACACTGTTTATTTCTGTCAATCACTATGTGATTTTAATCTTCAGCCTCTTTTTGGGGGTTATTTTTTGTCGTTAGGTTGGATCTGCGATTTCATTGACCCTCAATGAGGACTCCTCTCCATCTCACATCAGTATATACAGGCAAATATTCTGCAATTTATATTCCTAAAGAATTGCCTGGAGCCACTGAGAAGTTCAGTGATTGGCCAGAAACATGTAGCCAGACTGGATTACTGGCAGTCCTTGAACCTAGCTCTTGACTACAAGGCTGACACTATTCACTATGCTACCCTGCCTCATAACCTATTGAAAATGCTGATCACATTATGTCTTTTGAATTTTTCATGGATGAACCAGCCTTTATTGTTGCATTTCTAATTGGACAAAAATTATCATTGTGTTGACATCTTGCTTTTTAAATCAAATTTTATTTATCTCCCCTTTCTCCCTTCCAACTCTTACCCCTTCCATTGAGAAAGGAAGAAAAGGAATGCCCCTATCACAAATGCATATGTAACTAGATCTCCATGTTATTTTGAGAGGTTCATTAGAATAGGCTGTAGGGGGTGCCTGCTCTAAGGGGCAGCTGTCATGGTACTAGGAGTCCTGGACTTAGAAGCAGAAAGACCTGTTTTCAAATCCTGTCTGACATGTCTTAATCATATGACTCTAGAATAGTCACTTGACCTTTCTGAATTTACCTTTTCTCATTTATAAAATAAGGATGCTGTTGTTTGTCCTTCATTTTGGCAGAGGACCAATGGCATCATGGTTGTCTTGACTCTTGTGTGAACTGAAGTTAAGTGAGGCAGAGTTGCACAAAGTCTTCAGTCTCACTTTTTCTTTCTGAATCATTCAAGTACAGTGGCAGGACAAAAGTCAGGATGACTGGCAATGGCTGGGGCTGCATTGGATGACCTTGGCTTCTTCAATGTCTGACCAAGCTCTAAGTGCTCTACAGTGCCTGCTTCAGCCCCTTTCATGGTCATTGGAACAAATTGTTCTCATCTGCTCCTCCCACTTGGGGGGAGTCTTCACATGCTGGGTAGATGCCCCCTAACTCACTGATGAGTTTGTGGCTCATTGGTTACCCTCAAATTGGGGATAATAAGAGATATAGTATCAACTGGCACTCAATCATTGAAATTTCAGGAAAGTGTTCTATTTCAATTATTGCTATTCTCATTATTAATACCATCCTTATAATAGCATACTATTATCGTATTATTATAGTAACTATTATTGTTGCATTACTGTTGTTGCTATTGTTTTTGTTATTAAATATTCATAGTGGGGTGAGATTGGAGAATGTAGATCCTCTGTAAGCCATTTTTTCTCCTCTTTATATAATTGTGATTGGTGCCTAGAGCCATTTCTATTGTGCTGTAGGCAGAGCTACATGGTGCCTTTCCTGAAGGACTTGCTGACTCAGAGGAGCACTGAGAATTGGAAATGGGCTGCAATCTGACACAGTGATTAATGCCTGGGTCAGCCACTGCATTCCTGTTGGAGCAGCCCACAGTGCTGCTAAGATTCTAATAGTACTATTCAGATTGGAGAGTATTGGGATACTGGAGTGAGTTCTATTCCCAAAGTGACCTTCCTGCTGGGGGAAAGAGCCAAGAAGGCTAGAAGTGGAAAGTAGAAATGCAGGAAGCCACTGCAAAGATCTCTAATCAACAGCATTGTGTTCCCAAAAAGCAACAACTTCTTCCCTGCACCTCATTCACCCCCCCCAATAACAAAATTCATTCCAATCTAGTCACTGCCTCTCTGATGATTACTATTTACTTGACCTTGAGTAAAGCCCTTAACCTGAGTTTCTTCATCTGTAAAATAAAAAAAAAAAGAGATTGCCTTAGATGATCTCTGTGGACCCAGCCATTTCTAAATTTGTGATCCTATTATCCAACCCTCTCAACAAACAAAGAGGTTGTCTTGAATATTCTGCCTTTGTAGCTTAAGTACTAATATTCACAGTTAAGCCAAAAATTCTGGTAGTTACTGGTGGCTTACTGGGGCAAGATCAACACTGCTTTCTGTCATTTGGGTGTGATGATGAGGAAGAAAATGGCATCTTGTTGAGTTCAAAGGAAATTATTTTTTGTCCTTGTATCACCTGTGCCAGAGAGAGAACCATTTACGTGGGTGCCTTGATCCTTACAAATGTATATTGAGTTTAATTACATTTTCTTACAGAAAAAGCATAAGGGCTAGCCATTTCATTTCCTATTAAGCACCTGTGTTATTCAAGGCACTTGCTTAGGGATTGGAGACACAAAGACAAAAATGTACTTGTGTTATCCATAAAATCTTTTATATCTGCACATTTACAAAAACTTGCAGAAGATTTTCAAACTCATTTTAAAACCTTTTAAATGAAGAGTTCCAGTGGGTTTTGAGTTGTTTTTTTTTTTTTTAACGTAAATGAAACATAAAAGTTCAACACCTTCCAAATATCTTGTAAGGATAGCCAACAAACCTCAAAGAAGATGGAAATTTACTAACTGAACTTCAACAAAAACTACTGAATAATTTGTAGGTGGGACTGAAAAATGTATGATAATGGGGTGGCTAGGTGGCAGTGAATAGATCACGGGCCCTGGAGTCAGGAGGACCTGAGTTCAAATGTGACCTCAGAAACTTATCAGAGACACACAAAAAACTAGCCGTGTGACCTTGGGCAAGTCACTTAACCCCAACTGCCCCCCAAAAAGAGAAAGAAAGCAAGAAAGAAAGAGAGAGAGAGAGAGAGAGAGAGAGAGAGAGAGAGAGAGAGAGAGAGAGAGAGAGAGAGAGAGAGAGAGAGAGAGAGAGAGAGAGAGGAAGAAAGGAAGGAAGGAAGGAAGGAAGGAAGGAAGGAAGGAAGGAAGGAAGAAAAATGTGTGATAATGATTTAATAATGTAGGGAGGATCACATTCTGTGTCTAGTACTTGGAATTAACCTGTTAACTTCCAGGAGCATAGGTAGTTCAATACACAAGGTTCTGGTGTTTTGGTATGGATGCCTGGATGCTGTATCATTTGAGGGAATGAGAGAGCTTCTGCTCTCTTCCTTTATATGTGGGGAAAATCTGGGGCAAGTAGCCCTTAGTCCCTGGATTTGACCACTAGGGATGAAAAGGGGCCTGACCTGTGGCTCTCACCCTGACAGAAATGTCTAATTCCTATCATAGCCCAGGTGCTGGCCAAGGTAAGCTTGATACTGGATTTTAGCTCTCTATCTACCTCTTCTACTTTTATTCTTGTCATTTATTTATCTTTATTTTATTTTCAATTTGTGGAATAAAACAAGCATTTCTGTAACACAGTATAATAAAAAGATGATTGCACTTGAAACTGCAAATATATTATGTACAACTTGATATTCCTTTTAAATATATAATACAGTTATCATGCAAATATCTTTTTTCCTCTTTTTTTCCATGTTTTCTTCCCTCCCTACTTGCCCTAGATATGGGTACCCTTAAACATAAAGAGGTGTGTGCACACACAAGCTATTCTATACAGATGTCTGTTTATGAGTTCTTTCTCTGGATGCAGATAGCATCTTTCTTAATATGTCCTTTACAGGTAATTGGGGGTATTTATAATAGTCAAAATGACTTATTTGTTCTCATTTCCAGTTGTAACATGGGCTCGATAGACTTCCTTTTAGCTTAGGTTTTAGCTTCCCTTCCTCACCTCTGCCTTTCTGATCCACATCCCTTCCTCACCCAGTTTTCCTCTCCCATTGATATTTCTCTTCTCTTAGTCATGTTTTGTCTCTCTTAGGTTGACTCTTGCTTTGCTTTAAGAAATATTTAAAGAACATCTTGGAAATTTCAAGCAACACATGAGTGCTTAAAACATGAAGTGAGCCCAGTAATACTTGGAAGCCAAGGCACCAAGGTGACTTACTGAAGTATGCATCCTGGAGGGAGAGGGACAATGGGTAGAACAGTAATTGGAGGGCCAAATTATTGCCTCTTCCTAGACTTCATTCCTTTAAACTTTGTGTTAGGAGATTTCTGCATTGGTGTGTATGTACGTGTGTGTGTGTGTGTGTGTGTGTGGTGAATGAGCATGTTCCTCTGGAGTCCTTTTTTTTTTTTGGGTGTGTGTGGGGGGGGGGGGGGTGTAAGCCCAGGCACTGATCCATCTTCAAAAGCAGTGCTTGGTTAAAGCCTCCGATTGATATTCTTGTCAGTGCCTCATTTATCTTTGTGTGTCTCTAGGTGATTGGCACCTTGACAACAGAAACAGATGCCTCTTGGGAAGTCCATGAAATTTGGGAGGAGAGAGGGAGGGAGGGCATGAAAGCAGCTCTACCTTCACTTCCATTAGGGCAATCCCCCTTCCTTCTGAGCTCAGGAGATTTGGCCAGATGGGTTCAGCTGCAAATGGGAATATTAGAAGAGAGGGGATTAGGGCTTCATGGGAAAAAGAAAAGGATATCTCAAGCAGCTTTTCAGGCTTATTAAGGATACTAGGAGCCATTTAAAGGATTTTTTGGTAACTTAAAAGGGTGGTATAAATGCAAGATATAAGTACTACTGTTATTATGATAGAAAATAAAACAATATAATATAAAACTATACAGTACAAAATGAAACACAATAAATGCCCCTTAAAGCCCAATCTAACATCTCTATAGTAAGGGTGAGGGAATTGGATCATAGATTTAGAGCTAGAAGGAACCTGAGGTCATCAAGTCTGATGACCTCATTTTATTTTTTTTTTAAATTATATTTTCTAATTACATGGTGAAACAATTTTTTTTTAAATTTTGAGTTCCAAATTTTCTCCCTCCCTGCCCTTCCTCCACCTTAAGAAGGCAATTTGATATAGACTATACATTTGCAGTTATGCAAAACCTAATGCCTTAGTAGTCAGGTTGTTGAAAGAAAAGAAACAAAAAAAAAAAACAAGGAAAATAAAGTTGGAGTTTTTTTAAAGTAAGTTTTGATCTATGTTTAGACTCAATCATTTCTTTCTCTGGAGGTGGATAGGATTTTTCATCATATGTCCTTTGGAATTGTCTTAGATCATTGTATTGATGAGAAGAGCTAAGTCATTTACAATTGTTTGTTGCACAATATTGTTGTTACTATGTATGTATGATATTCTCCTGGTTCTTTTCATTTCACTTTGTATCTGTTGATGTAAGTCCTTCCAGGTTTTTCTGAAAGAATCCTGCTCAATGTTTCTTATAGCACAATAATATTCCGTCACAATCATATACCACAACTTTTTCATCCATTCCTCAACTAATGGGCTTCACTTCCGTTTCCAATTATTTGCCACCAGAAAAGAGTTGTTATAAATATTTTTGTACATATAGGTACTCTCCCTCTTTGTTTTCTTTCTCTTTTTGGATACAGTAATAGTTAGGGTATTGTTAGATCAAAGGCTTTATATACACGGTTTTATTGCCTTTTAGGGCATAGTTCCAAATTGCCCTCCTCAATGATGGATCAGTTCACAACAACACGAAAAGTGCATTAAGTGTTAGTGTCCCAATTTTCCCATATGCCCTACAGAATTTCTCCTTTTTCTTTACTATCATGTTAGTCAATCTGATATGTATGAGGTGGTACCTCAGAGTTGTTTTAATTTGCATTTCTCTAATTAATAGTGATTGAGAGCATTTTTTAAAATATGAGTACAAATATTTTTGAATTCTTCTTCCAAAAACTACTTGTTCATATTCCATGACCATTTATTCATTAGACAATGACTCCCATTTTTATAAATTTGACTCAGCTACCTATTTGAGAAATGAGAACTTTATCAGAGATACTTGCTGTAAAAAGTTTCTGTTTTCTATTTTCTTCTAATCTTGTCATCTTTGATGTTGTTTGACCAAAATCTTTTTAATTTAACATACTCAACATTATCCATTGTATATCTTATAATGCTCCCTATCTCTTGTTTGGTCATAACTTTTTTTTCCTTTATTCATAGGTCTGACAAGAAAGATATCCCATACTCCTCTAATTTGCTTGTGTCATGCACCCATTTTGACCTTATCTTGGTATACAGTGTGAAATATTGGCCTATACCTAGTTTCTGTCAAGCTGCTTTCAAATTTCCCCAGAAATTTTTGTCAAATAATGATTTCTTGTCCTAAGAACTTGGATCTTTGTGCTTGTAAAACACTAGACTACCATGGTTGTAGATTAGCATGTATGGTTTACTTAATCTATGCCACTGATCCACCACTCCATTTCTTAATGATTTGCTGCCCTATTTCTTAGCCAGTACCAGTCCCCTAAGGCTCAGGATTGCCCAGGATCATACAGCTATGAAACTTCTGCAGCAGGATTTGAACTCAAATATTCTTGACTCCAAGTACAAATATCTATCCATTAAACTACTCTGCCTTTCAAGTTAATATAGTGCCTGCCTGGAAATTCTGGGGAATTTGTATGCCTTGAAAATGCAATGAGAAATGACAGGGCCTGGCCAATGGGGTTCTGCTAATATTTGATCATTATAGTCCCCTGGACTCACTAAAGTGAGCACATATGAGCATGCATGAAATGGACTGGTCACACACACACTCACACACACTCACACATACACACACACTCACACCATTATTGCATCATAACAAAACTTAAAACATCTTAATAGCTATAGGCATGGAATGATACTACTTTTTTGTGTCAATAATATCTTCAACTCAATTATGTAAAAATGTATTATCAATATGTAGCCAGTATTCACAGAAGAAATCTTGACCACCTTGTTGTCCAATTAAATACAAGAAAAAATAATCTAAAATAGCAAAAAGCTTATAAAAAAGTTTTTGATATCCTTAATCAATCCTGAGAATAAATATTAACATGTACACAGTGCTTTAAGGCATGCAAAGGGTTTTCCATATGTAATCTCATTTCATAACAACAATCCCGTGAAGTAAATATAATTATTACACTCATTTTACAGCTGTGAAAACTGCTGTAAGTAAAAGTTAAATTACTGGCCTAAAGTAAAAGCTTTTGAGGAGCTGAGACAGGATTTGAACTCAGGTCTTCTGGACTCCAATTTCAGCACCCTACTTCTGTACCATATTAAAAACAAAAGTCAGAGTGGTTAGGTGGCACATTGAATAGAGCTCTAGCCCTGGAGTCAGGCAGACCTGAGTTCAAATGCGGCCTCAGGCACTTAACACAAAACTAGCCATGTGACCTTGGGCAAGTCACTTAACCCCAATTGCTCTACCTTCCCCCCCCCAAAAGCAAAAATATCAAACAAAAAACCCCCAAAGTCAAAAGGTTAACATGAAAAAAAAGTTAAAACAGTGCAAGTAACAAAATAAGCAACTTAATGTAAAAATAAACTATTTGACATAAAAACCCTATATTGCAAAACAAAGAAATTAGAGGAGAATTAATTCCCAAAGAAGAAAAATGGGGACAATTTCTAATCTCAAAGCCCAACCCAAACACACGTTGGCATAATTGAGAAACATGGAGTTTGTGCACCATTAATAAAATGAATGGTGGAATGGTTTTGCAGAGAGAGAGAGAGAGAGAGAGAGAGAGAGAGAGAGAGAGAGAGAGAAAGGGAAGAAAGAGAATAGCATTTATATGGTACCACACACTTTGTTGAGCATTTTTTTTATAGTTCTCATTTGATGCTTGTGAGGTAGGTGCTATTATAATCCCTGATTTGTACTTGAGCAAACTGAGGCTTGTGACTCAAGTGTCTGAGGGCAGATTTGAATTTAAGTCTTCCTAGTTCCAGGCCCAGTACTCTATTCACTGTATTACCAACTGTCGAGATGATGACTGAAACTCTAGCTTCTCTGCAAAGCTAAAAAGTTTGGGGGGCAAAGGGGGCAGCATGGATAGAACCCAGAGCTATCACCCACCATAGAGTGCCTGAGTTCTTAGCAAAGTATCTGACCAGCTTCTTCTCTGATGGAAGTCTTATTCAACATTTATTAACAGAAGGCATTTTGCAAATATATTGTCAAAATGTGAGAACACCAATGATCCTTCCAAAAATAGGTCAGACAATTCTTAAAGTGACTTGTAAGAAGCATTCACAATTTGGACAGAGAGAGAGAGAGAGAGATACAGACAGACAGACAGAGACAGACAGACAGACAGACAGACAGAGACAGAGAGAAGAAAACAGTATATTTTCTGAGGAATAGAAAAGATATATCAAAATGTCCCAGGGCTCTAAAGATTAAATTACTTTAAATTCAGCAATTACTGAACAACTGCCTGAAATGTTCTCCATACCATGCACACCATTTTTCTTGATTGTCACAGATTGTTTGTTTTACTCATATCTACATTCATGTCTTGTTCATTTTTGGCAAATGAAGCAAATAGGTCAAAGTATGGTGAGACTATGAGAGTGTTTAATGTCTATATGGAAAATATTTTCTATTTTCTGTATGCAGTCAATATGGTAATATGAAGAATAATTGGTCTAAAGTGTGCCATTTTTCAGGGAGACACTTTAAGCCTGTTATGGTTCTGCTTAGCCTTAAATTCAATATCATCACTCTTGAATAGAACTAGCGATGGTTTCCAAATTAAAGATGTAGTTGAACCACATCTACTAAATCAAATGATATCCTTGGGTGACATTGAGTTATAGAGAGCCACAAGGAGGAAAAATCATGAAATAACTGCTGTAATTGGCGGTCTCTCTCCAACAATATGAACTGTTATTTTTTTCTTGATATATCTGAAATTCTGAACTTATGCTATGCCAGATAGAGATCGAAGGCCTCCAGTGTGAATCTGGAGGTGAAATTGAACCAGTGGATATATACATCAAACATAGCTTATTCTCCTTTAGGCAAAACACATCTAGTATAAACTTGTCATGGAGATGGCTGTGTCTAAATATATTGGCTCTTACTTGGAATCCTGAAACCAAAGCTTAATGGAAGGAGCCTGTTTACAGAAATTAACACCTCTATACTATTAGCCAATGCCAATAATCAATAAGCATTGTACCTGCTGTGTATCAGATACTGTACTAAACACTGAGGACACAAATATGAAAAAAAAAGTAGTTCCTGCCCTCAAGGAGCTTACAATATAATTGGGGAGAAAAGCATACAGAAGGTTGAAAATTCAGGGACTGGTGGAAGGGGAATGAAGCCTACACTAGGGGAATGGTAGAGAAGTCAGAAAAGTTGCATAGTAGTGCAGCCAGTTGAGAAATGAAATGTCTGAGCTGAGCTCCTTTGGAAGTTTCAGCAATTATGACTCCTTCCTCCAATCAGAGAGTCAGTGTGTAACGGTGAGACAGCAGACAAAGGCTGACATAATCTCGTAGGATAGGGCCACTTTGAGAACTGTGGAATAGACCATAATAGATTGGGAAAATATTCTGACAGAAGCCTGGGTGATATTAATGAAGCCCGAAGTCTGTACTGCTAAGGTCATATAGTTGTTGTTTGGTCACTTTTCTGTCATGCCTGACTTCATGACCCCATTTGGGGTTTTATTTTCAAAGATACTGGAGTACTTTGCCATTCCCTTCTCTAACTCATTTTACAGATGAGGAAGCTGAGGAAAACAGGGTTAAAAGAGTTGCTCAAGGCCACACAGCTAGTACGGGTCTGAGTTCAGATTTGAACTCATCACAAATATGAGTCTTCCTGATCCAAGCCCAGAACTCTATCTACAATGCCACTTAGCTGCCCCAGTGCTAAGGGAGCTCTATGAATTTTGACATGTCCTCAACAATAAGAAGAAAAAGGATTGATAGATATGTATAGAGCACATGGAAAACAGGCCACAATCCTACAATTTTTTTTTGAAGCAGACATAACTATACTATAGAATGATTAATAATAGTTTTTCCCTAATGGGTTTGTTAAATCTAACTGAAAGCAGCTTATCTCCATGTGGAGTTTTAAAAATAGCTAATGTCCCAAAATGCAATCAAAAGGGCCTCCATGGGTGGCATCTTTATGAACTTAGCCAAATATATGTCAATGATTAAATATCAACTGGCTAAGTCATGTGGATTTATTTATAGCAATCCATGAAGCCACAAGAAAAAAAAAAAGTTCTTTAGGAGCCCAGATTTAGTGATCAGTGGAGATTATGGAAGGGACCAGTGGACCCTGTCTATCACCGCAGGCTATAAAATGTTGCAATATCTACACATCTAGCAAGACATGACCTAGTTTCTAGACATTAGACTATACATAGGTTTATACATAAAAGTCTCCCAATCTTTTGTGGACTGAGAGCTGGCAAATCCCTATTCTATAAGTATAAATCTCAAAATATTCTGGAGAAATCCACCAATAAATTGCCCTTGAACATGACCCTTATAGATTTCTCTGTTGTCTACAATCATATCAGTGATAGATAAAAACTTAAACACAACAACTTTAGTACATGTTACCATGTCAATACTCAAAATCTCCAAAAACTTTAAAAAAAAATCAAAACTTCAAAATATGGAAACCTAATAGCAGATATCAAATCATGTGGGAGATCATGAGATAGATGTCATTTATATTGTCCTGCCTGTTGATGTAACTATACCAAAGACACTTTTAGTGAGCCTGAGGAAGATGACTTTAAGTCTTTTTTTTCTTTCATTCAACTGCAAAACAAATTAGAATTATTTTATTCATATATACATATATACACACATATGTGCTTATACATATACATATATGTTTATGTTAAAAAACTCAGATAGTGACATATCATGACAATTTCACTCTGAACTCCATTAAAAATTAAGGGAATAAGATAGTAATTAATAATGGTTCCCCTTCCTGCTAAGAGTAGAGTTAGTAATGATATTGGACCACTTTTGGTTACCTTTACATTTCATTCTTCAATTCCATAAAGTTATACTAGTAAACTATTAGTATTTTCTTTTGAAAGTCTTTTTATTTCTATGGGAAATTTAGGGCTATTAAGGGAACTTCACAATTTTTAAAGAAAGTCACCAGGTCTACTTCCCCACTCCTTTGCAATTATAAGCCTAAATAATGATTTAATCCATCAGTACTGTCTCTCCCATATCTACATAGTCAAAGACTGCCTCTATATCTATACATTTTTTTCACCTAGATGATGAACCTAATGTGGGCAATAGATATTCTTTATCGACTTAGCTTTTCCAAAGTGGATAATCAAGCACACTGCTTTTGAGTGGATGTGGATTTCTTTCAGGAGGTGTGGAAACATTTTGGGATTTGTCAAAATCAATACAATATCATTTGCAAACTGGTATATCTGGTAGACCTCATTACGCAGTGAGAAATATGCTTCAGCTTGTCCCGTACCCTGTATCTCTTTCATCACAGTGGTGAACAAACAGCTTTGGTAAGCATACATCTGCTTCTTTTATTCCTTGACTGATATTTAGAATTATTGAACAGTTTTCTTTCTGTTGTTATGTGATTCAAAGAATCTATAATAATTTTAATGTATACACAGAAGACACTTTCTTGCACAACAATTACAAAATCAATACCATAAGGAGAGCAATGAAGAAAGCCATGGTAGTATAAGTAGGCTAAATTATGTGGACAATGAGGATCTTTAAAGACTAATGACAATATGTCATTAAGCAAATATTGTTATTATTTGTTGTTTTTATTTATTGCTTTGACCTTCATTCTAGAGGAGGGTGATGACTTGACTTGCAAATGAATTGGATTTAAGTGAGGCAAAGCCACGCAAAGTCAGCAGCCTCACTCTCTCCTCCAGAGTCATCAGATTCCAGTGGCAAGACATGAATCAAGACAACTGATGATGGACCAATCAAAGAAGGGTAAAATAGGAAAAAGAAGAATGGTTGTTCTTATAGTGAAGGTAAGGAATGGCAGATGAGTAGCCAGAAAATTGGACTTTCAACCTAAGGAGAAAGTAAGTCCCCAAGCACATTGGGTAGTTTTTGTGACAAATTTATGGGTAGACCTGAACAAAATTTACATATAATGGGTAAGTATGAATGGACCATGATCTGTATTTATAAATCCCCAAACTGATGAGATCACAGATCTATTTTGAACATTTCAATCTGGCCACCTTTTTCTTCTTTTTAACTTTTATCTAACCTTGGTTCAGTTCCACAAAACATAATGAATTTGATGGACAGTACAAAAAGTTAAACAGTCCAATTTGCTTTCAAAATATTAACTTTTTGAGCCCATATTCAGAATTTTGCATTATCATAAATTCGATGTAATGTAAACTAATTCCATGTAATCCTCTTTGACCTTCCTCCTCATCTCATGTTGCTAAGATGCTTTTTGCCACTATTTTCTACTCTAATCCTATTACACATGAAGGCAACAAGGCAAGATCACAAACATTTAAGTGCATGTGACAGACACTGTGTTAAGATTAAGGATACAAAGAGCAAAAAAAAAAAAAATTACAGCCTTTAACCCCAGGGAGATTACTTTCTAATGGAGAGAGACAATATGCAAAATGAGGCTGAAGAAAAGGGAATGGGGAAGAAGAAGGAATATGCCTATGCGTAGACATGGTATTGAAGTTCAGAAGTCAGAATCAGAGTCAGGTAGAGAATGAAGGTTGCCATACCTGGCCCCTTCCACAATAAAAGGAGAACCCTGGAGGAAGGCACTGATGAGACTTTTGACTTGGTGGCCGAGAAGTCTGAAAGGAAAGGTGGGTGTTCCAACATGAGGAAAGTTTCAGGGTAAGATTGGAGCTGAGACCTGGTGTGAAAAAACAGAGCCAGGAGGAGAATGAAAGCACTTAGACCTGGATTATTCTCCTTGTCAAGGTATATCCTTCTATGTGACCACATGGGCCCATTCTAACTCACCTTCTCTAATAGGTTGCTACCTCTATCATTCCAACTCTCTCACTAATCATCAATCTCTCTGTCTTCTTGCTGCTTCCCCATGGCCAACAAATATACCCAAGTCTCCCTATTCTCAAAGAAAGCCTCACTTATGCCTTCTATTACTGCTAGCTATCATCCCATATCTCTCCTCCTTTTCTTGGATAAATTCCTTGAGAAGACAGTCTACAAGCCAATGCTTTCACTTCCTTTTGTCTTATTCTCTTCATAAATTCCTGTAGTCTAGCTTCTCAGTTCATCATTTAACTGAAAGTACTCTCTCTGAAATTGCCAATGATCTCTGACATTTTTTCAGGAATCACCTTTCTTGACTTCTCTGCAGCCGTTGACACTGCTGATCACCCTCTCTTCCTGGATACTTTCTTCTTTCTAGGCTTTCCTGACACTGTTCCCTTCTGGTTCTCCTCCTACCTAACTGATATCTCCTTCTCAGTCTCCTTTATTGAATATTCATCTAGTTCATTCCTTCTAAACAAGGCTTGGTGTCAGATCCTCTTCTCTTTTTTCTCCATGTTATTTCACTTGATGTTCTCATCAGCTCTCAGACATTCTATTATCTCTGTTCAGATTTACTTATCCAGCCCTAAGCTCTCTCTTAACCTCCAGACTTGCATTTTCTTTTTTATCTTTTTGGAGAGGGGAAGGTAGGGCAATTGGGGTTAAGTGACTTACCCAAGGTTACATGGCTAGTTTTGTGTTAAGTGTCTGAGGCTGGATTTGAACTCAGGTCTTCCTGACTCCAGGACTACTACTCTATTCACTGCACCACCTAGCTGCCCCAAACTTGTATTTTCAATTGTCTATCAAACACCTTAAATTAAATGTCTCATAGACATTCTAAATTCAACATGTCCACATTTGACTTCTCCTTTCCCCCTTCACATGATCTCTTCTTCCTAACTTTCCTATTACTCTCAAGGCACTACCCTCCTTCCAGGAATCTACATTCATAAACATGGTGTCATACTTGACCCCCAAGTTTCTAAATCCTGTTAATTCTACCTTTGCAATTTCTCACTTATGTCCCCTTTCTTTCCTCTGACACTGCCACAACAGTCCCTCATCACCTTATGCCTTGACTAGCATATAGCCTTCTGGTTAGTCTTCTTGCATCAAGTCTTTCCCCACTCCAGTCCATCCTCCATTCCTCTGTCAAAATTACCTTTCTTAAGTGTACATCTCACCATGTCATCCATCCCCAAAACAAACAAACAGGCCATCAACTCCTATCACCTACGGGATAAGAAAGAAAATTCTCTGGCATTCAAAGCCCTGTATAACCTCCTCCTACTGTTTTGTCCTCATTTTCTCCATGTACTCCACAATCCAGTGATTCGGATTTCCTTGTAGTTTGCAAACAGGATACCCTATCTCCCAGCTCCAAACATTTCCACTGGCTGCCCCCCATTCATGGGATGCTTTTCCTCAGATTCACCTTCTAGCTTCCTTGGATTCTTTCAAGTGCCAGTCAAAATTTTATCTTCTACAAAAAGCCTTTTCAATTTCCCTTAATGATGGTGCGTGTGTGTGTGTGTACTTTTTTTTTTCATACAGAGTTGTTTGCGTGTTGTGACCCATTAGACTGTGAACTCCTTGAAAGCAGGCACTTTTTTATGCTCTACTTTGCATAATAAGTGCTTAGCATGGTGCTTGACTAATTAAAGGCTTGCTGCCTTGACTTGACCTCCTTGATTCTCAGATTACATATATAAGCTAAGGAGATTGGGTTGAAGGACTCTGAAGGTCTTTCTGTCTCTGTATTTGTGACCCTGATCCTAAAGTCACATTATGTGAATCTAGAATAACTTCCCAGGGAATTCCACATGGAAGAAATTTCTAAAGTGGGAGACAAAATGGAAATAATGACCAACCAGAGCTGCTCTAGAGCTTGGATGCTTGGAAATGCTGCTGCTGTTTTCTGCACTTCCTGTTTCTAGTCAACGGTTATAGAGCAAGAATTATTATTGGGATTGAATGTTAGTATTGAAGCAGACACTCCTTTTGTTCTAAAGAGCAGAGAAAATATTTCCTTTCAGCAAAATGAACAATCTTATAAGCCCGATTCCTACGTATAGAACATGAAATCCATATGTTTCAGATTTTTAAGCAAAAGAAGAACCAGAGAAAATGAAGTTAAAGAACAAAAGGAATAGGAACATATCTCTAATAATCCTTGAAAACAGAAAATAGCCAAGAATGGTTTCACAAAGGAAATCATCGACAAATAAGGGGTTACCATGAAACACACACACACACATACACACACACACACACACACACACACACTAGTTTGAATGTAATCTGTTTTAGTAGCAACAAAAATTGAATCAAAGTAAGAAAGGAATTGTATAATTCAGTTTAATCCGGTGGACTGGATACATATTAACTCTAAGATCCTGGGGAAGTTATTTAACCTCTCACTGATCCAGGCAACTTTCTACGTCTGAAAACTGCAGACAAGTTGTATTGGTAAAGGGAGTTCCTTCCCTCAGAGTTTTCTATTGTAATGAAATCACAAGATTAATTCCAGCCCCACACCCTATCTCCACCACACACAAAAAAGAAACAAATCGGGGGAGAGGAAAATAGAGCTAGTCAAAAGATGTGCTCTTAAAATCCATAATTGTAGGCTAACTTCAAACTACCACTGTTTGTAAACTCTTGCAACACAACGTCAGTAGAAAAAGTCATGGATGGTGATAATGGAATTAATTCTGCACTATTATGTAATGATGAATCCAGAAAGTCATTTGTTGTTTTGTTGAGTCATTTAGTCTGTCTGACTCTTTCAGTCTTCATTTGGGGTTTTCTTGGCAGAGATAATGGAGTGGTTCAACATTTCCTTTTTTAGCTCATTTTTTCAGATAAGAAAATGGAGGCAAACAGGGTTAAGTGACTTACTCAGGGTCACACAGCTAGTAAGTGTCTGAGGCCAGATTTGAAGTCAGGAAGATATCTTCCTGACTCCAGGTCTGGCATTTGACCCACTGGATCATTTAGCTGTCCCAGACATTCATTTAGTTCTTTTTAACCTATATCATTTTTGTTTGTCCTCGACACACACCTGATGGTGCTGCTTAAAACTTTCTACCTTTGGATGCCACAAGCTTAGTGTTTTCTCTTTGAGATGCTTAATAATTCTTTTCTAGAATGGGGGTGGTGACAAATTTGTGCAGAGTCAACAACAAAAGTAACACATATGACACAAGTAGCTGTTGTTATTTGTCGTTCATTTTCAAAGAGGACCAGTGATATCACAGGTGATATCCTGACTCATGCATGAATTAGATTGAAGTGGGGCAAAGCTGCGTGAAGTCATCTTCCTTACTCTTTCTTCCAGTAATCTACATCCAACGACAAGACAAAAGTTGGGACAACTGACAGAGGCTTAGAACGCTTTGGATGGCCTTCGCATCTTTGATGTCTGAGAAAGCTCTAAGATTTCTACATTGCCTGCTTTAGCTACCTTAATGGCCATTGTGACAAATTGTTCTCATCCCCCCATCCCACCAGGGGAGGTCTTCACATGCTTGGAGTAGACACCCCACTAACTCACCAATTGGTTTGAGGCCCAATGGTTACCCTCAACCTGGGTTAGCCCATCTGCCAAGACAGTTTGACTGGGGTCAGCTGCTATGCATGCTACTACTTCTTGGTAAGAATTAAGTTCCAGGTAGATACCGAGGGTATCTCAAAAAGGGCCCAGCAAGTCTTCATGCCAGAGGTGCTAGCCCTCCCTGAACACCCCATACACCCCAGTAGCTCTGTGGGTTAGGAAAGACAATTTAGAAGGTGGTGCTTGAGTTCAATTTTGAAGGAAACCAGTAATTCTAAGAGGTGAAAATTACACGTGCATACCAGGAATGAGGGGCAGCCAATGAAAAGGCACAGAGAAATGGGAGTTGGAGTGTTGTGTGGGACTAACAGCAAATAATTAAATCTTTCTGTGCTATTGGGTATGTGAAGGGGAATGGTGCCTAATGGAGAAGAAAAGGTAGATTGGGACCAGGTTATGAAGGACTTTAAATGCTGAACAGAAGAATTCATATTTGATGCTAGAGGCAACAGCATACTACTAATGGGAGTTTATCGAGTAGGTGAGAAATGGAGTTGAACTTTAGGAGAAAAAAAAAATGACAACTGTGTGTGGAATGGACCAGAATGGGGAGATACTTGAAGAAGGGATATCAGTGAGGATGGTACTTCAGTACTCAAGGTGAGGGATGCTGAGATCCTGAAATGGGATAGTGACTTGGAGAGTGAAGAGGAAAGTCTGTATGAAGAAGGTACTGTAGATATTTAGCAACCGAGCCTGACATTGTGGGGAATGTGAGCAAGGACTCAAGGGTGACAACACCTCTGCAAATGATATTATAGCAGAGATGTCTGCACTGATAAGATCATGGAGCCATTTGGAGGACGGGAACATTGAAATCGAGTTTGATCTGTTGCCTTTAAGGAAGAATGGTGATATATTACTTCTCACTTTATGAAAGGTTATTATTATTATTGAAAGATTATAGCTTCTCTAAAGAATTATTTACCAAGCACAGCCCTCTTCTCTCGCTTTTGAGATATAACTGATCTATATTTTCACATCCAAGCCAATCAATATGTAATTAACTCCCAAGAAGCAAATGCTAGTCAAATGTTTCATTTCAGGGCAGATGGGGAAATAGTATGCAAGTGTAGTGTAGCGTGTGTGTGTGTGTGTGTGTGTGTGTGTGTGTGTGTGTGTGTGTGTGGGATAAGTGGTTACACAAGGGAACTGCCGCCTAATTACTTTCCCTTTTGCCCACTTGAACAAATTAATGAATGCAGTATACAAATGACATATACCAGAGCTATTGAGGTCTTAACAAACATGTAAAGAAGGGCTTACAGTTTGTGACTCATTTAGGAAGAGGGAAGAATTTCTTCAATCAAACATGATGGAATTATAGGACAGCTGTCCACTGGCTGGACAAATAATCAGTTCTAACATTGGGTACTTTTGAAAAGCAAGACAGTCTCTAAGGGGTGAGTCAAGACCAGAGAGAACTCTGCTGATGGAGGGGTTTGGCAAATCAAGAAGATAGCCAACCAAAGAAAAGCCCATGAAAGAGCTACGATGAGGGAGAGCTTCAGCAGGGAAGAAGGGAGCCAAATATGGAAGAAGAAACCCATGCTGAAGAGGAAAACTTTCCTGAAGATCTCCCTCCCCTCCCACCTATCGGTCGTGACATCTTACAGTGACATTGCTTACCCAGCAGAAGACTGAGGGAGCCCAGCTGAGGGATGCACCCAGCAGAAATGCTGCACCCAGCAGAAATGCTGCACCCAGCAGGTAGCAGTATGAAGACACCAAGGAGAAAAGGAATGGTGTCAGGGCCCTGACGTGTTAGAAGAGTGAATTGCCCTTGAAACATATTTTCCTTAAGCGTATGTTTATGTGTGTACCCACTCTTTCAAGTGATGTTTTATGTAGTTATTGAGGAATGCACTGCTGGTTTATGGTGGGAATGTCTTCTTATTTTGGGGCTGTGGCATTTTAGCAAATTCCTCTTCTTTAGGCTAATTGTGTCAACTAGCTAATTCTTAGAGGTAAAATTACTGGTGGGGGTTCCTGAGTTATAATTTCCCAGATGTGGAGCCACAGAGTACCTTATCTTAGGGTAGTCATTCACCCCCAGGCGACCCAACCTGTGATTGTTGTGGTGAAGGCTACAGAGGAGAGGCTTCACAGAGATGGAAGAACCACCCTTACTCTAGACAACATAATCTATTCCCCACGGAACTGACAAAAAGGCACAAAAGGGAACATGTCCCATGTTTTAAGCTAACTGTCTGAGAAAAAAGAAAAAAAAAAACAAAAGTGCTCCTATTTCTTTGGTCAAGAGGGTAGTATTCTCAATAGAGAGCTTCATTTTCCTAAAAAAAGAAGAAAAATGCCTCTGATGTGGTCCTTGAGGAAGATGAGCTCAGGATGTCATTAGTAAAGGGATGCTTAAATGCTGTATATCTTCATTGAAAAGCTGCAGCATCTGTTTGCAGAGTGATGGCTTCCCTCGGTGGCTGTAAATTAAGAGAGGTCACTATTAAATTTAATTAGTTTCTGTACCAGCATGCAGCTGGGGAAGGTACAGTTTCCCAAATGAGAGTGATTACTCATGGAGGGAGGCTCTTAAACAAAGATCACAGCATCCTGGCTGTGTGCATTTATAGAACTGTGATGGGAAAAGGCCATGCTCATCACAGTGAGCACAGCTAGGTTAAAGGGAGGGGGAAACCCAACTTATTCTGAGTACAGGGAAAGGACAACAATTCACAACGCTGATGATTCCTTTGCAAGAAATGGTTTGAATTTTATTTGTATTTTGTAGCATATAAAAAGCAGTTATTTGCTATTTTATTTTTTAAATTAATTTTACTTCCAATTTATGGAATAGAATAAGCATCTCCATAACACAGTACAATAAAAAGAAAACTGCACATGAAACTGCAAATCTACTATGCATGACTTGCTGTTCTTTTCAAATATACAACAAAATTATCATAAAAATTTCTTTTATTTTCTTCTCCTTCCCCCCCCCCCCTTCCCAGTGATGGCTACCTTTAGACACAATTAGGTGTGTGTGTGTGTGTGTGTGTGTCTAAAATTATTCTATACTGAGGTGGGAAATCTGTGGCCTTGAGGCCACATATGGCCTTCTAGGTCCTTGGCTACAGCCTTTTGACTGAGTCCAGCTTTTACAGAAGAAATCCTTTTATTAAGGGGATTTGCTCTGTGAAGTTTGTATTCAGTCAAAGGGTCACATTTGAGAACCTTGAGGCCACATGTGGCCTCAAGGACAGAGGTTTCCCACCACTATTGTATACACACTTCTGTTGATCAGTTCTTTTGGTACAGATTGCATCTTTCTTCACATGCCCTTTATAGTTAATTTCTTAATAATTCAGAAAAAAGAGTAGTGGGACATTCCCTACAAATACCCACTAACAGATAATCTCAATTGCAATATGCCATATTAAACATTATAGGTTCAATATTGGTTTAGGTTTTCTTCCAAAAGGCTGAAAGGACTGATCAGCTCCTGGAGCTGATCACATTGGAGAGCTATTAGTATGGGAAACTTCTGTGCTTTCTCCTTTCTCTCCCCCACTCCAACTTCATAGCTGTTACTGACAAAATAGAGTCCAGTGGCTTTGGACTCCCCTATACTATATTTCAAAATCCCTTGACCCATTCTCTGCTCCTCAGAGTTAGGGTCAGCAAGATCTTGACAAGCTATGGTATTAGGCTGAATTTAATAAATTGCAGTTTGATAAGGATAAATGTGAGGTCTTATATGTTGGTATAAACCCTCCAGCTCCACAAGCACAATATTGGAGAGGAATCAGTAGGTAGCAGTCATTCTGAAAAGGGCCTGGGGCTTCTGGTAAACTCATTATGAGTCAGAAATGTGATGTGGTAGCTTAAAAAAGCGAATATTGAGCTTGGGCTTCCTAAATACAGGCATAGCTTCCAAGAAAAGGAATGAATGAGTGAAAGAAAATACATTTATTCAGTACTTACTATGCTGAGTGCTAAGCATATTTATACAAATAGAAAAATGCAGCAGTCCCTACTCTCAAGGAGTTCATATTCTAATAAGGGGAGAGGAAATATATAGGAAGTTTTAGGTACAAGTAAGATAGACAAGTCCCGTGGCCCTTAGGGTATTCTAACTAAACTCAATGGAACGCATCTTTCCATTAGTAAAACCATATCTATATGTATATATCAAACCATTTGGCAATGCCAAGGACTTTGGTGGTGAGAGCCCTCTTTTCGAGGTCTTTGGTAGCTGTAACTGCTGAGGAGGCAAGGGACTGCACCATCCACAGAGGCAGTTGTCAGATCGCATCTTCACAAGAGTTGATTCCATGGATAATGCATATAAGGGTCGGGATAGAAGTGGGCTAGTGATCTGGAGGGTCCTGCTGTCTCCAGGGTTCTTGAGTACTGTTCGTTGGCAGAGTGGCCCCTTTATCACAAGGCTTGTCTCAACTGTAATGGCTTCAGACTTCTGCTTCAAACAAGTAAGTAATCTGGATGGTGCTACCATTCCCAGTTGTCTCAAGCTACATTGTCTTGATGGGTGTCTGATGCATAGTCATCTGAGGTATGGTGGTGGTCTCCACTAAAGTGCTCAGACCTTAAGAGACTGGTCAATGGCTCAGATTCCTTAAGAGTCTGGCCAATGCTTGGATTCAATCTGGCCAACTTGTCAATACAAGTGTCACAAATATGGCAGATTCTTAAAATCTTGCCCACCCAGATGGGTGTTCTGATAAGCCTTGTCTTTGGCTGAAAGAAGGCTTGGGTTGAATTCATTTGAGGAAGGACCTGCATTATTATTTTGGGATCCCAGCACCCCTAGACCTCAACATTATGGTTCCCTGACACTGGGAAACTGCCTAATCTCAAATTCTTCTCCAGCCAAGACACAAAGGTGTGTATACCTCCCCTCTCTCTCTATCCCTCTCTCTCACTTTCCTGCCAGGGTCTCTCTCCAACCACATAGGAAGGCTTGGAGGTGCTTTTCTGGCAGTAGGTATGAGGCTGTCTCACATTTAGCCTGATGCTCTCAGACTCCATCCAGCAGCTCAATTCAATGCCCATGGACCTGGGCATGCCTTCCACAGCATAGAGGACAAAGATGGATGCCCTGTCCAGAAACATGCCTAATTTTACCAATTCTCTCTGTGCTGGGGAACTGAGACAACTGCAGGTATTTTTTTTTCTTTTTTAAATTTTAGACAGATACTAAAACTTAAATCCACAATAAGAAAATAAAAAGAAACATAAAATTAAATATTAAAGTTAAATATAAAACAAGAAAAGAAAAAAGTTTTGTGCATATCAGAACACAGGAAAGGATTCAGAATATATAGCAATAACTTAGCATATCAAGAAAGCCTATATATTAAATATTGTACATTGTGTTGAAAGCTGTCCATCTTTGCTTCCTTGTAGGTTTTCTTATATTCTCTGTTATGCACTTTTAATTTTGTTCATTTTTCCCCTTTCCTCTTCCCTATCTGCCACCCCAGGGCTACAACTGAGCATGGCTATATTTATGTCTAGGTATTGACATATACATACACATATACATATATACACATACATACATATATAAAAGTGTACTTTCCCTAAAAGATTCTACCCCTAATCTTGTTTTATGTTTATTCTACTCATTTTTCTTATTTCTCCTACCTGCTACCTTGCCCTCCTGTTATTTAACCTACCCCCATTCCAGCAATCCTTCCCTTATCCTCCCCTTCCCCTAAATCTAAAGACCCTTCTATATCGCCCTTTTAACCTATTCCCTTCCCTTCCCCTCTAAAGATCTCTCCTCTATCCTCTTCCCCCTCCCTATTCTTTTGGAGTTTTATTTCTTCCTTCATCTCTCATAACTCCACTCACTTTGCCTTGCCCAATTCTCATTTTCAAGGAGTCATTTTCTCCTTTAAGATTCTGGATCTCCTTTACTATTGGGTTGGCTTTCTTGCCATAATCTTCTTGTTTTTATTGAAATGTTCTTATTTTTCTTTTTAATTTTTCTTCCATCTCTCTCATTTGATTTTAAAAATTTTTTTGTAAGTTCTTCAATGACTTCTTTTGGGGCAGGTTTTGATGTTCCTCTTTGGGAGTTTCTTTGCTTCAATATCCTCCTCTGAAGATGAACCCTGGTCATCTCTATTCCCATAACATCTTTCCAAGGCTGAATTCTGTGCATTTTGGGGTAATAATCTAGTTTTTATAAGCCCCTCTAGTCCTGGGGCATGGGGGATGGTGCCACTTTGACTTTAAACCAGGAACTCCAGCCTCTTTTAAGTGCCTGCAGCTGGCAGAGTCCCTGCCCCACTGCACATGTGCTGATTCCTTCTCGGCCCCCCACACTCCCATTCTCCACCCCACTGCTTTCCCCAGCATAGCTGGGTCTGGCATTCCTTGTCAGCAGAAGTTCCCTCTGTCATCCCCAGCTCTGATGCCCAACTCCAGTCACTGTACCAGGGTAAAAGCTCCAGTGGCTGGGGCCCAGGCAGCCTCCCAACCCAGCTAGCCCCAAGGCTTGCCCTTGCAGTTAAAGCAGACCCTAGGCTGGGGGTGTTTACTTTTCCCACGGAGGAAATCTAGTCTTCGGACTTTGCTTCAGGTCTTCTCTGATTGTTAGAGGACTCCTGTTCTCCCCCTACCCTTATTTGTTTTCAACCCTAACCCTATATCCCCCCAGAGGCAGTATTTTATCTCTTTGGTGGAGAAAATTTTGAGAACTTGAAATTTTCTGACCTATTCTGCCACCTCCCAAGAATCCTTTCCTGCTTTTTGATTTCTTGAGGCTTACTCCCTTCCCTCTATACCCTAGGACTCCTGTAGGATTCCCCTTCTGTCCCAGCCTTCTGTCCCAACCTCCTGGCCACTGGATCTTCACTACTGGACTCAGTGAGACTTCCCCGAGATATACCCCTAGTTTAGGACTGGTAAAAGCTCCAAGACCTTGAAAAGGAAAGCTTTGTGCCTGGCCTCTATGATCTACAGGACCAAGATCAATTGTTGAAGTTCAAAGGAAAATTGAGAATTTTCTCCCTGTAGCTCTGACTCTGACCAGGCTGTGAAAAGTGAGAACTGCAGTGAAAAGTTAGAACAGCTCAAAATGACTTAGCAGATTCTGGAGGTTTTGTGATTGATCATGCAGAGGTTTTGAAAATAATTCCTTAAAACCCTGGTTACTCCATTCCCTTGAGCCAAGAGGATTTCTCAGTGAGGGGATTGCAAACAGCCCCAGTGTTTTCTGATGACTATTCATACCAGATCAGACTGGGAGAAGAAAGTTTCACTTTTTCCCCATCACCTTCTAATTCTTCCTTCCCCACCTGGTGAAAGGAAGGAGAGAGGGGTAGTAGCTAAAATGTGGGCCCCACTGGTAATGGACCTGGGACTAGAAAGCCTGGAAGTATCACCCAAGCAGCAGAAGGCCCAAGCCAGCCAGCCTCCAAACTTGGTAAGCCCACTCTTTTTTTTTCCTTTTTATCTTTTTATACTTTTTACTTTACATCATTCATTTCCACAAGATTTGAATTACAGATTTTTCTCCTACCAACCACCCCAAAATCTCAATCCCATTGAATATTCGCTCCCCCAATCTGCTCTCTCCCATGTCTTCCCCCAATTCCCCTCTGACTTTCCAGTGATATATCTTATTTCCCAATTGTATGTAAATTAATATTAATAATACCATATATGTATATGTATATATATGCACATATATACATATTTTAAACATTTGATTTTAGAACTTTGAATTCCAGATTCTTTCCCTTCCTCCCTTATCAGCCACCCTTACTGGGAAGATAAGCAATTCAATATAGGTTGTACATGTGTAGCTAATGCAAAACATTTCCATAGTGGATATATTGTGAAAGACTGACTATATTTCCCTCTGTCCTATTGACCCCCACTTGTTCTATTCTTTACTTTGATCCTGTTCCTTTTCAAAAGTGGGTGCTTCCAACTTCCCTCCTCCCCAGCCTGACCTCCCTTCCATTATCCCCCCTCTCTTCCCCTTCTCCCCTACTGTCCTGTAGGGTGAGATACACTCTTTAATGTGTATGTCATTCCTCCCTAAGCCAAATTCAATTCCCTTTTGCCTTCCTATTCTTCCCCTCCATTGTAACAGTTTTCCCTTGCCTCTTCTGTATGAGATAGTTTACCCCATTCTGTCTCTCCCCATCTCCTCTCACTATATTCCTCTCTCACCTCTTAATTTCACCTTTTAAGTATCATCCCTTCCTATTCAATTGGTCCTGTGCCCTCTGTCTATGCATACCTTGTACACACACACACACATATGTAAATATACACACATTCACATATGTATTTATATGCCCATATACCCTTCTATATAGACATTTCTATTCCCTTCAACTATTCTCATACTAAGAAACATTTCATAAGTTACAATTACCATTTTTCCATGTAGGAATTTAAATTGTTCAACTTTGATAAGGTCCTTATGATTTCTTTTCCCTGTTTACCTTCTCATGTTTCTCTTGCTTTTTTTTTTTTTTTAAAGCAATTGGGGTTAAATAACTTGCTCAAGGTTACACGGCCAGGTGTTTCTGGGTGGTTGCTAACTGTCTGAGCCCGGGATTTGATCTCCAGGTCTTCTCAACACTGGCTTCTCTTGCTTCTTGTATCTCAATGTCAAATTTTCTATTCAACTCTGATTTTTTCATCATGAATGCTTGAAAGTCCTCTGTTCCACTGAATGACCATATATTCCCCTGAAACATGATACTCAGTTTTGCTTGGTAGGTGATTCTTGGTTTTAATCCCAGCTCCTTTGACCTCTGGAATATCATATTTCAAGCCCTTCTGTAACTCAGTGTAGAAGCTGCCAAATCCTGTGTTATCCTGATTGTGTTTCCACAATATCGAAATTGTTTTTTCCTGGCTACTTGTAATATTTTCTCCTTGATCTGGGAATTCTGGAATCTAGCTATAATTTTCCTAGTAGTTTTCTTTTTGGGATCTTTTCCAGGAGGTGATTGGTGGATTCTTTCAACCTCTATTTTTCCCTTTGGTCCTAAAAAGTCAGGGCAATTTTCCTTGAGAATTTCATGAAGGATGATTTCTGGGTTCTTTTTTTGATCATGGCTTTCAGGTAGTCCAACAATTTGTAAATTATCTCTCCTGGACCTATTTTCCAGGTCAGTGGTTTTTCCAATGAGATATTTCACATTGCCTTCTATTTTTTTTTTTATTTATTTGGATCTGTTTAATAGCATCTTGTTTTCTCATGAAGTCACTAGCTTCCCCTTGCTCTAATCTAATTCTGAAGGAATGGTTCTCTTCAGTGAGCTTTTGAGATTCTTTTTCCATCTGGCAAATTTGGGTTTTTAAGGCATTCTTTTCCTCATTGCCTTTTTGAGCCTCTTTTGCCATCTGAGTTAGTCTGTTTTTTAAGGTGTTATTTTCTTCAGTCAGGTTGTTGACTCTCATTTCATAATTTTCTTGCATTGTTCTCATTTTTCTTCCTAATTTTTCCTCCACTTCTCTTATTTGGTTTACAAAATCCTTCTTAGGCTCCTCTATGACCTATAACCAGCTTATATTTTTCTTGGAAGTTTTTGGTGCAGAAGCTCTGACTTCACATTTTCCTCCTCTTCCATCCTTTGATCCTTTTTGTCCTCAAAATAGGACTCTAATATTGGATTGCTCTGTTTGCTTTGCTTCCTTTGCTTGCTCATGTTGCCACTCAATTACTTGACTTTTGAGCCTTTTGCCACAATAGAGCTCTGCTACCAAAAAGGGGAGCTCTATCCCAATCACTGAGGTTTTTGCATCTGCTGGAGCTATTAATTGGGTGACCTCTCTGAAGCCTCACCAATCTTTGACAAACTGGTCACGCACCCCAGGACCTCCACCCTAGACAGTGATTCATATCTAAGCAGGTTAGAGCAAGAGTGATTACCCCTCAGACTGGTTGCTTTTTCCCCCTACAATCTTCAGGCCAGGAGCTCTGAAGCAGCCACATGATAGTGGCTACACAACCACAGCACCTCAGCTGTTTCTCATCCCAGGGGCAAAGGCTAGATTGCACTCCTGAACTCCCTTTTCCTGCAAAGTCTACACCGACCTCTCACTTTGTCTTTGGCATCTCTGGGTTGATAAGTCTGGAAAGTGCCACAGCTTCGGTTGATCTGAAATCCCTCCAGCTGGAGGCTGGTTGTGGCTGCCCTGAGGCTAAATCCTCCAGCTCATGGGGGCTGGGCTTGGCTCTCAGAACTCTATGCTGGCCCCTTCCTGCTTGCCTGCTGGGCTGTCTTCAATGGGAGGTTAGCTTCTCTCTGTCATTTTGTGAGTTTCATAGCTACAAAGTTTGTCTAGAGTCATTTTTTACATGAATTGGAGGAGGTAGAAGCTGGGGCCTCGAGGAAGTCCTGTTTCTACTCTGCCATCTTACATAAGCCCACTCTTTTAAAGTTGTAGTTTTAACATGTTAATGATGAGATGACTACTCTGTATGTAAAGTAAATTGGAAATGCATTAACAAAATTGAAGTCACCTGATTGGTAATGGGTTTTTTTCAAGTTTCAAATTGGCAAACTTTTATATCAGTTATGTCAAACAACTTTTCATATTTTTTTTACAGCTAAAATAATTTGATTAACACTTATGGAAATTGTAAGATTGTTGATTATTATTTTAATGTGCAAACTTGCCAAAAACCTTATTTGCATTATGCAGTTCCTAAACAATGAATTTAGCTTGCTGAGAATTTGCAAGTGTATAGAAATATCTCTAGTGATCAACTTTTACACCAGGATACATTTAAAATTTGGGATGTAAATTCTGGAAAAGTTTTCCTTAAATTTTGATTAGTGAAACTTGCTGTTTGAGGTAAAAGTTCTGGGGACTATAACTGATTTTGAGTTGTCTGATAAATCATCATAACCTACCCAACATCAATAGTATAATCCACCATCTGAAAGACATGCTATAAGCTACTCAGAGAGAATGTGATACAGGTGGGAGGTTTGCCTTGGGAAGACAATTTTAGGCTCAGTCTTAAATGGGATCCTGTTGGCTAAGTTTCCTGATGGTGTCCTTTGAAAAGGAATGTTAGCCACCTGGCTATTTCTGAGTCTGGCTATGAGGTGGAATTGGTACTGATCCATCATACTTGGTATAAATCTTGTCCCTTCTTTTTCCTTTTATAGCAGATTTCTATAATATGAGTAAATGTTCAGCAAAATAATATATAAGCATCAAGTAAGTGGGTGAGATTTTGCTGTTTTGATCTGAATGTGTAGTTATTCCATACCCCAAACAACTGAAATTAAATCAGAAACATCTTGAATTTGGTTTGGGGAAGAGAATTTCAGGCAATCAATTTTCTCAGAGGGAGATAAGCTATTTGGTCTAATCATTGCTTAAGCATCCTCCTAAGACTTTTGTTATAATTGGAGTAAAAGTCAATCTCTGGCAAATTCATTTGTGTAACCATTGAACCTAGCGGTAGAAGTCTTTTATCTGAAAAAGTGTTGTTACTTGTCAATACCATCTGATCTTCCTAAAAGAATTTAGGCCATGCAGACTTGCCTGTCAGATTTGTGCCTTCTAGACTATAGGCCTTCTTTCAGTCAAAAACAAGGTTTATTAGAACACCAGTGGGGATGGCCAAGATTTTAAGAATCCTCCATATTTGTGATACTTGTATTGACAATTGGGCAAGATTGAATCTGAGCATTGACCAGACTCTTAAGGAATCTGAACACTTTAATGGAGGCAACATGGATCTTTTATATAGAAGACATAGGAACAGAGAAGGATGTTGGATAGGCCAAGTAGTCTGGAGTGACGGAGAGGTAACAGAGAAGGACCCGGAAGGGCTGGGTGCCCCAGGAGAACTCCAGGGACCACCAGGAACCCCAGGGCCACATAGAAGAGGTTTAGGTACAATCAAAGAGTTGTGGTCTAGCATGGGGCCAGGTGCAGATAATGAGGGAGAAGATTATCAACTGGGAAGGCCCGGGTGCCCTCAGTGAAGTCTGGGACCTGGGTCATGTTGAAAGTTCAAAGGCTTTTCCTTTTTGCCAGATTCCAAAAACATGATCTTTTCCTTTTGTAGGTTCAGATCCCATACACATCATTAGCTGACTTCAAGTATTAGAGATCAGTCATGTAGAAGAGAGATTGGACTAGTTCTGTTTGGTCCCAGAGGATAGAGCTGGCAACAATGCGTAGAATTTGCAAAGAAGACAGTTTAGGCTTTAGACCAGGATGAATGTCCTAGCAATTAGAGTTGTTCAATAGGAAAATGGGGTACTCAGAGAGGGCATAAGTTCCTCTTCTTTCTTTGAGTCTAGATGACCACTTGTTGGGTATATTCTAGTAGAGGTTGCTTTAGGGGTATGGGTTGGACTACATCTCTTTGTAATCTCAAAATTGAATGATTCTTGGAACATAACATATGGCAAAATTAGATTTCATAATTAATTTCAAGGCAACACTTTGTTTTCATAAAGTTGTTGATTAATCTTAGCTCTATTGTATCATTGTCACCCATGGCCCAAGGGCTAATTGACTGAGATTTTGATTCCTTTATCTCTTAGAACCAAAACCAAAATGGAGACACTGGTAGCTGTGAGAAATGAGCGTGTCTCTCTTGTATTTAATAACTAATTATTGTATTAGGATGAAATATTTTCTTCTTTTCTACTTCCTCAAGTAGAAACCAAGCAGTATGGGTAATATCTCTTAAACATTTACCCAGGCCAAGATCAAACAGTAAAAGCCATTCTAACTTTGGGCCAATGGGTGTATTATTACTCATTGTGTTTTTTCAGACTGGTTGGAAAAAATGTTGATTCTCCCTATTATCAAGACAAGTGATATGGAAATTGATGTCTCTTTAACCAAGATTTTAGTGACCTAAATCACACACTCCAAGACCATCATTTTAATATAGCCCACCTCCCATTTTGTCAACCAACAGAATTCAGTGCCACCCCTCAGGAACACCTACTCTTCAAAGGGCATATAGACTGTGAGCCTACAACCATTTTGGGTCTTTGGTCTAAGAGAATCAGACAAACAATCATCCTTTTATTAAGATGCCAGCATTATTAATATAAAATGATTAGCTAGAAACTATGTCTCTCAATTATTTTAACCAGCACATGTTTCCACATTACCCTTTGTCTATTAGAGTAATTATTTGTATACTACTAGTGAACCCCAGAGCTGGATCCATTATGAGGTTCTCTGTGCCTTGAAATATCAGATGATTAATGGAAAGGAATAAGCAACTAAAAAGATTCAAGCTTAGATCACTTTATGATGCTTGTGATCAACTCTTCTTCTGATGGAAAGCTAGCTGTCCCTTGATATATCCTGTCACCATAGAAGCTATTGGACTCGTCGTGGATGACTTCATGCTCTCAAAACAGTGCCACTGAAATAGCATAAAATATTTGGTTTTGATGGCCATTAAAAGCCAACACAAAGGAGGAACCAATCCAATTCTGGCTTTTCATTGGCTGGTGTGCTCACAATATGTCAAGGACATAAAACAAAATAGGCCCATAGTTAAATGATATGTTGTATTTTCTACATCAAGTTAATGATTGAGTTTTAGAATGCCATCTGCTTTATGAGGTTTCTGATGATTTGTATTGTCTCTGCCTTTAAACAATTCAAAAATAATGAAAAAGAAAACCATTAACATGGTGTGGAGGGAGATGGTGAGAATCAGACTAAATGTTTAGATGAATCCTAATATAGGGTAATTTTGTCTTTTTCTCTTTTAGCAGCAACCACAAAAAAAAAACCAGACTTTTTTTCATTGTATACCCCTTTCAATTTCTAATACATGTCCCTTCTCAAAATCTTCCCTTGTAGCAAAGAAAAATAGATAAAAGAAAATATATTAATGTCAAAGTTATATCTAAAAACACACACAAAATTTAACACACACAAACACACCTAGCTAACAAAGAAAAGATGGTACCATTGCTGATCCTCTGGAACAAAGATGAATCATTATGTTTAATCTGAATTCTGATGTCTTTTACTGTAGCTGTCATTTAGATTATTGTATTCACTGTGAATATTGATCTCTTGGTTCTACTTTCTTCACTCTGTATCATCTCCTAAGTCTTTTTGCATCTCTTCTTCTTTTCCTCCTCTCCCTCTCTCCTTTTTGTCCTTCTCCTCCTTCTCCTTCCTTCTCCTCTTCCTTCTTTTCCTCTTCATCCTCTTCTTCTCCCTTCTGCCTATTGGGTGGTCTGTCAATCTAGACTTCACAGTTACATGATTTATAGTATATTTTAAAACACTCATATTTTGGTCCTTATAAACCCAGTATTAGGAGAGAGAATTAAAGATGCTAAAATGCTTCTGATTTCAACTTCCACCCATTCTCATAATTTGACATGACAGTATATAAGTTTCCTCCTGACGGGGCACCTTCAGTAAATGTTGAAATCAATCACAATTCTTCTCAGACAGTTCTGTTGTATTCAGAAGAAAGCAATTTGAATGTAAATAAAAAAATAACTCCAGGAATTCAGGACCACATGCCTGTCATGCTAAATGATTTTAATAATGGAAATTTTGTTTTAAAATGCATATCCATTGAGAAAGAAATACTGTCAGACATAAAAAACAAACAAGTACTGACTACATACTGTCTTCATCATTTCATTAGAGCACTTTATCCCTTCTAGAAAGACTAGGGAAAGATAGAATGTCACAGCTGTGAAGGATTGTGAAGAATATTTAGTGATAACCCTCAACCCTTCCCCCCACCCCATTTTTCTTTTATTGTAGTTGAGGAAATGAATGCCTCAAGAGGTGAAACAACTTGTCCAGTGACAGATTTCTGTGGGAGGAAACTTAGAGATGATTTAATGTTTTATATGCAGAAATCCTTGTGTTGTATAAATGAATGATATATTACATGAGAAATACCTCTCAATGAACTCTTGGAAAAACATTCCAGATTCTTATCCCCCTGCCTGCTACTGCCTTGTCACATTGAAATTTCTTTTTCTCTTTGGGTACATCATCTGACAGGAACCCAGTCTAAAAATTTTTTATTTAATCTTCATCAATAACTACTTTCTCTACTTTGCACCCCCCTCTATTAAAAAACAGCAACAACAACCAAACACTTGTAACAAATTCCCACATTGGCTATCTCCAAACATCTATGTGTCATTCTGTAACCTTAGTCTATGTCCCCTCTATCAGGTGAGGTAAGGAGTGTCATCTGCGTGGTCACTGTGAGGATCAAAATTCTGAAATCTCAGGCTTGGTCGTCTTTATAAAGTAGTTGTTAACAGTGCATATTGTCCTCCTGGTTCACTTCATTCCATCTCCATCAGTTCAGATAAGTTTTCTTCTAAAGTCATTCATTTGATTATTTCTTCTGGCACAATAGTATTTCATTGCATCAGCATACTATAATGCATTTACCCATTTCCTAATTCATGGGCATTCCTCTTACCTTCTAGTTCTTGACTATAATGCAAAATATTTTTATACATATGGTTCCATTTCCTCTTTCTTTGATCTCTGTAGGTATAAAATCCTAATAGTGGCATTGCTGAGTCAAAGGAAATTCGCAGTGTAATGACTTTGGGGCCCTAGTTCCAAATTGTTCTGAATGGTAGACCATTTCACAGCTTAACCAACAGTGTGATAATGTGCATGTTTTCCTGAAGTCCCTCCAATATTGGACATTTTCCTTTATTGTCACCTTTGCCAATCTAATGAGTTATGAAGAATTTCAGTTTCTTTAATTTGCATTTATCTAATTATGAATAATTTGAGGCTTTTTATATGATTGTTGGTAGCTGGAATTTCTTCCTTTGAAAACTGCCTGTCTTTGACCTTTGACCATTAATCCATTGAGGAATGGTTCTTACCCATAAATTTCAAATGGTTCTTTACATACTTTGAAAAGGAAACCTTTACCTTAAAACTTTTCTACAAAGATTTGTTTTTCCCTACTATTTTGCCCTATTTTCTTTTAATTTTATCTAACTTGGTTTTGTTTTGTAAGAACAAAATGGCTAATATGAAAATATGTTTTCCATGATTTCAAATGTATAAACTATGTCAAATTACTTATGTCTCAAGGAGGGGAAAGGGGAAAGAGATAAGGAGGGAGGGAGAGAATTTTGAACTCAAAATTAAAAAAAAATGTTTAAATTGTTTTTACATGTAATTGGAAAATATATTTAAAAAGCAAAACTTTAAAATTTTATTTGTCCATTTAATCTTCTGTGATCTTCTCTAACCTTTGTTTAGTTGTGAACTCTCCTTTCAAGAATTTCCTTCTACTTACACATAAATTCACATTCACTGACATTTCTTGAGGCATAGCAATGGCAATTGTTGAAGGGACAGGATTTGGTTTGTGGCATGGAAGATACTATGGTGATACATAATCAGAGACAGCAATAAGCTGCAGATCATCTGGTTAATTCAAGGTCAATTTCTTACAAAAGTGAACTGTTTACTATAGAAGACAAAACCTTACACCAAAGAGTTTGGCATAGTAGAAAGAGTCATTGGACATTGATTCTAATCCTGGTCCTCTTTCTTACTTTCTGTGCAACTGTGGACAAATCATTTAACCTATTTCCTCATTTGTCAAATGAGGAAGGCTGGACTATATGATTTCTATACCCTTTTGGCTTTGTCTATGATCTTATAATCATAGTGATGACAGAAGAAATATTCAAAGGTGATTTTAATTTTTTGACAACCAGAGAAAAATCAATCTTGATACTGTCAGAGTGATATAGAACATTGTCCCTATATAGAAAACTTATTATTTAAGTTTTTTCATTTATTTTATTTTTAATTTATATAATAAAAGAAGCATTTCTATAACATAGTGTAATGAAAAAGTGCATGTGAAAATGCAAAAGGTATTATGTACAATTTGCTATTCTTTTTTTTTTTTTTTTTGGAGCGGGAAGGTAGGTTAATTGGGATTAAGTGACTTGCCCAAAATCACACTACTAGGTTTGTGTGTGTGTGTGTGTGTGTGTGTGTGTGTGTGTGTGTGTGTGTGTGTGTTAAGTGTCTGAGGCCGGATTTGAACTCAGGTCCTCCTGAGTCCAGTTCAATGCACCACCTAGCCACCCCTCACTATTTTCAAAACTGGAATATTCTTTGCTTTTCTCTAGGCCTAGCCTCCCCAAATTGTTATTCTTTTAAAATATATATTAGATTTATCGTGAAAATTTCTTTTTTCTTTTTCCTTCCCTTCCCTCCCAGGTTACTATTAGATACAAATATGTATATATGTAAAATCACTTCATACATCTATTTATCAGTTCTTTCTCTAGATGCAGAAACCATCCTCCTTCACATGTACTTTCCAGTTAATTTGAGTATTTATAATAGTCAAAATGACTTAATTGCTCAAAGTTATTCTTAATACAATAAGTACTGTTATATTCTCTTGGTTCAGCTCGTTTTACTCTCCATTTTTCTTGCAAGTCTGTTCATGTTTTTTCTAAGATCATCTAAGAATAACTTTCTTTTAAGAAACTCTCTCATCATAAAATACATAGAAAAACCCACAATATGCCCTTGCCTTAAATCCTTTAGGATAATACATAGCTTTATATTACTACCAAAATCAAAACAGATGAAAAGTTTTCACTTAACCTTCATAATTTTCTGACCGTTTTAGTGGTTCCAAGACTTTCTCAATGGTTCTGAAAATTAATTAGCCTAATCCCAAAATGCCTAATGTGTCAAACTTTAAGGAAAAAGAGACCTACTAATATTCAAGCTCTAAATACATTTAGCATTTTGTGTTGTCTCAATAGCAAAATGATAGAATCCAAGCATTGGAAAGGAATCCAGAGACCATCAAGTTCAACCCCCCAACCTGGAGAGAAGGATCCTTGATAGCATCCCCAACAAGATGTTGTCTGCTTTTTTCTTGAAGTCATAGAGTGAAGGGAATCCCAGTATTCCCCAAAGTAGCCTCTTGTATTTCCACTCCACTTATTAGGATGGTTTTCTTTATATGGAGTATAAATCTGACCCTTAGGAACTTTTCCCCATTGTTTCTGGTTTTTGCTTTCAAGGTCAAACAGAACAAATCCCTCTTTCAAAAACACTTGAAGAGGACTATCATATCCCATTCAGTCTTCTCTAGGCAGAACATTTCTGGTTTATTCCACCAGTCTTCATATGATATGGTCTTTTGGTCTCTCCATTTATTAATCATCTTTTTCCTTATGTCTTTCAGCTTCCTACTTACTGTCCTTTCCAAAATACAGAACACAGAACTGAAGGTAATATTCTAGAGATGGTTTAACTAGGTTTCTTAATAGGGAGTCATGGATGATTGGGATACCAAGTACCTACCTAGTACAAGGAGGCATGGACCTCACAAGGATGGTAAAGCAATTCAGCTTTACTAAGAGGAGCTAATTGCAAAATGAATGGTAGTAAGGGATAAGTTTGGAAATAGGTCTGCTAGGCATCCCACTGCAGTCCCAGAGGGCAACTTCTTGTAAACCAGTAAAGTCTGATAAACTTTTGTAGTATTCTTATCTGAGTCTAGCAGGATGTGTTAGGGGAGGCGAATGAAAAGCCAGGCACTGATGACCCCTACTGAATCATACTGGGGTGTTTGAGTTGGGAGGGGAAAACTCCCAGGGAAATGCAGGATTGTTGCTATTCAAACTCCCCCCTGGAGGAGTGGAGGAATCTGCTGGTTTTACCCTGACAGGGTGTAGCAGCAAGCACCCCAAGCACGTCCTCAGGGTTTGCTGCTACCACAGGTTCTTGGATCTGCTTTGATAAAGGAAAGCAACTCAAAATGGGTTAACAAGCTTACTTTAATCAGTCAGATGTATATCATTTACCTAGTTCAGGGGAAAAAGATCAGCACCCTGAACTTCAGAACATACAGACAGAATTATCAAGACAGAAACAGATCAAATAGACAGCTTTCCAAACTGTCCAACCATTACATCCATACCCAGTCAACATCTGGGTTTCCACATCTGGGTTTTTTCAAAGCCGGGGGACTCTCAACAACGGCTTCCCAGAACTCAGATCAAATCACAGAATACTTCTCAAAGTGAGTCCCAAAACAAAGCCTCACATCAGGGCTTATATAGCCTTCTCCTGGCTCAGAGAATGTAACAACCTTTTGGACCCACTGGCCAATCAAAAAGTATCTACTGAAAAACAAGCCTCCCACCCCAGGCTTCTGGTGCACTTTAGCCTAGGGGCAGGGAAGATCTTTAAAATTTACATTCGCATTACACAGGGTGACTCGATTTCCTTGTCAAAGGTTTTTGAGCTTCCTCAGGGTTTCTTTGCTTAGTGTGTCAGGGAGGATTGTAAACTGTTTACACCAGAGAAGACAACTTTGGGGATATTGTCTTCTGTGTTTCTCACCCTGTTCTGTTTTTTTGACTTTTAAAAAATAGCTACATGGGGTAGAAGTAGGGACTAGCTCTATCATTCCATTCATATAGTTAAGTTCCCTTTACCAGTGGAGGTAGATTTCTTCTCAGTAATCTCTGCTAAAAGTGAGTTTTCCAGGGCACTGAGAAATTAAGTGACTTGCCCAGTGTCATTTAGCTAACATTTGTCACAAGCAGGATTTGAACTTAGATTTTTCTGGTTTCAAGGCAGACTCATTAGTTACTATGCCACATTGCCTCTTTGAGACATATGGACCCTTATTAAATGCTTGGTGAATTGAATTCAGTTAGTTTTTTTTTTTCCTGCTGTTGTCTTTCTGTTGATATATATTGAGCCAGCAGTTCATTAAAAGTCCCAGCCCCTTTTCACATCTTCTATTATCTCGCTATGCTCCCGTAATCATGAATTTGTGAAGTTGATTTTGGGAAGTCAAGTGTAGGACCTGATTATATTTATCTTCATTAAATTTCAGCTTATTTGATTCTGCCCATTAATTTAGCCTGTCAAGATATTGGAAGACTCAGATTTGGTCATCCAATGCATCTCTGCATTGCTTCATCTGCAAATTGAATACAGATGCCACCTATGCCTTTATTCAAATCTGATTGAAATGTAAAATAAGACAGGGCTCTATGCCACCTCTTCATTTTGCTTTGCTTTCTTATCTCTTCTCATTTACTTTGGGCACTGAGGAAGAGATGGCTCTTCTCTTGGCATGATCAGTTTTGCTACTTGTGTTCATGATTCCGTCTCCTCACATCTATTTAGTAATTGGACTTGGGAAATTTCACCTCTTTCTCTTCCCCTTAGTCTCTTCCTATCTGCTAACTCCTTCTCTGGTGGCTATAAACATCAGCAGGTCTAACTCATCCTTCAGAAACCTCATTTGGCCTTGGAATCACCTCAAACCATCATGCTCTATTGTTTCTCTTTTCAATTGCCCAGTACTTAAGGTCAGGCTCTCCTGTACCACTTTTTTCTTCCAATTCTATTGAAATTTCTTGCTCTTGGGCTAACAAAGCTTTGTTAAATACTAAATTCAATGACTTTTCCTCAGTCTTCCTATTTGACCTCTTTTGGGGGGGGGCGCTCTTACCCCTTTCTCTTAGATCCTCTCTCTTGTTTTGGTTCCCATGATTTTACGTTCTTCTGATTCTCTTTTTTCCTTTTTTAAGCAATTCTCAATTCATTTTGTTGTAATCAGGTTCTTCTCTGCCTTGTGATCTCTTCTTTACTTTCTTTACTCTTTTTCCTTGGTGATGTCATCTGCTCCAAACACCCGATTATAATCCCCTACTAGATCAATGACTTCTAGATCTACCTATAACCCCAATCACTCCAACTCATCCCTCTTTTTGATTATTGTCTACTGAACATCTCTACCTGCATCTCCCATCAATATCTCCAACTCAACATATCCCAAAGAGAATTCATCTTCTACCCTCCCCAACCACCTGCCCATGGACACATCAAGACCTACTCCTTGTCCAAAGTCCTTTCTCTTTCTTCTGAGAGGATAACCATCTCTCCCAGCTCTGCAGGTCCATAATCTCTCTTATCCTTGACTCTTTCCTCCCCTCCCATCCCTTTTATCCAGTCACTCATTCTGAAGGTCTGTTGATTTAAAACATCATATGCACACACACACACACACACACATATATGCACATAGACATATACACATTATTTTTGCTGCTATCCATTCTCCAATGACTATAGTTAGTATTATTACTAATTGTCTCTTAGATTATCATAATAGCCTTCTAATTATTTCTCCTACCTTTAGTCTTTCCCATCTCCGATCTCTCAGCCACACTAATACCAAAATCATTTTCCTAAGGCATATGAACATCCATATCAGTGTTCTTTTCAAAACTATTCACTAACTCCTTATTGTCTTTACTATGACAAAATACTCATTCTTCTGCTTTGCATTTATGGTCTTCTCTTATCTGTCTCCAAGCTACCTTTCTTCCTTTATTTCACATTACTCCCATTCACTTACTTGACAGCCAAAGTGGAGTATTAGGTGTCCCCTGAACTCACTATGCCATGTCCCAACTCTATGCATTCATTCACTCTGGCCATCACCCAGACATAAAATACATGGATTTCCTACCACCTGCAGAATATATTTTCCTTCAAGGCCCAGCTCAGATGTGCTCTCATATGTGAAAGTTTTCCTGATCTGCCCTTTCCCCTCTTTCCCTTCAAATTCCCTGATGTTTATCTGTTGATACTTATTGAGTCTACAATTCATTAAAATCCCCACCCCCTTTTCACATCATCTATTATTTCTCCATGCTCCTATAATACTGAATTTTTCTCCAGCAATACCACTAGTAGATAATTATCTATCCCAAAGAGATCATTAAAAAGGAGAAAGGATACACATTTACAAAATTATTTATAGCAGATTTTTTGTCACAAAGAATTGGAAATTGAGGGGATGCCTATTAATTGTGGAAATGACTGAATAAGCTGTATATGTATGCAGATTTCAGAAAAACCTGGGAAGATTTGCATAAACTGGTGCTGACTAAAGTAAGCAGAACCAGGAGAATATTGTACACAGACACAGCAACATTGTGTGATGATCAGCTTTGATAGGATTAGCTCTTCTCAGTGATACAATGATCCAAGACAGATCCAAAAGGTTCATGATGGAAAATGCTAACTATATACAGAGAAAGAACTATAGACTCTGAATGCAGATACAAGCATATTATTTTCATTTTTTGTTTTTTTCTTTCTTGTGTTTTTTTTTCCTTTTGTTCTGATTCTTCTTTCATAACATGACTAATTTGGTAATATGTTTAACGTGATTGTACATGTATGACCTATATGAGATTACTTGCTGTCTTTGGGAGGGAGGGAAGGAAGGGATGAAAAAAACTAACAAACTCAATCTTACCAAAATGAATGCTAAAAACTATTTTTACACATAATTGGAAAAAATACTATTAAGTTAAAAAACAGATTATTGAGGGCTAGGATTGTTGTGTTTTGATCTTTGTACTCTGTATGCTGAGTAATAAAAATAATAGAGATTTAAGATTTTCATGGGACTTTAAAATATCATCTTATTTTGTCCTCACAGTAGCTCTGGGAGGAAGATAATATTATGTTTTCTCCCTTTTGCAGTTGAGGAAACCAGGGCAGACAGATATGCAAAGACTTCCCCAGGTTTACACAGATAATTAATATTTGGGGCTTGATCTGAACTCAGGTCTTCTTTATTACAAGTTCAGCACTCTAGCATCTGTACCACTAGCTGCCCATTGCACACAGTAGGTGCTTAATAATTGTTTGCTGAATTGAATGAAAATTCTCTGTTCTTCTTGATATCATTCTGATACTTAGTGATCACTGCTTCCCCAATTAAAGGATTATAAACCAGCCCTTTAACAATAATATATCCTAGAACTTTTCTAGGAATTGAAGTCTTATCAGGGTTTCTTAAACTTTTTCCACTTGGCTTCCCCTTCATTGCTTCTTAAATGATCCCCATGGGGTCACAATCCACAGTTTAAGATCCACATCACTAGTATGCAGCATCCTCTCGCTATTTTCCTTTTTTTAATTAAATTTAATTTATTTTTGTAGGGGAAAAGGTAGGACAATTGGGATTAAGTGACTTGTCCAAGGTCAAAGTCACATGGCTAGTTTTGTGTTAAGTGTCTGAGGCTGGATTTGAACTTGTGTCTTCACCTAGCCACCCCTCACTATTTTCAAAACTGGAATATTCTTTGCTTTTCTCTAGGCCTATGACATCTATTTCAATCAGCCTCAGCAATCTTTTCAAGATCTCCCAACATGTCTCAGCAATCCCATCAAATCTATTAAAATCATATCTGCCATTGCTACCTAAGCACAGGCATTTGCTAACGTAAATTTATCAGCTAGATGCTCTGGTTTTTTTGGCTTTTTTTTGGAGAGGGGTAAGGCAGGGCCGTTGGGGTTAAGTGACTGGTAGATGCTCTCTTATTGTCTTTTGTATGCACATACACATATATTCTATAAACTATATAATTATATAAACATTAAATATACATGTACATACATAGTACATATAAGCATATAATTTATATAATTTCTGGATTTTTTCCTTTTCATTATTTCTTCTTGTCCATTCCAGTCCAAAACTAATTTAGCTTGGTAAATAAAACAGAAGGGAATTGTTTTGAGTAGATTTATCTACTCTCCAGTAGCTGGTTTCATCATTCTGCTTACCCAAGCAACGTGTCCCTTTGCAGTCTTCAGTCTTCTGAGAAGTTAACTAACATAAACCCTGGCTTACTTTGGACTAATCAGTGATCTGGTACATCAGAGGAAAAAGACTAGCTTCCCAAAGAAGACTTGTTTCTCAACAAAGTTATTTTGTTTTTGTTTTTTCCTTGCTTCTTTCTCGATGCCGCCCCCCATAAAAACAAACAAGTAAACAAAAATAAACAAAAGTCAAGAAAACCATGAGCTGTTTACTTTGAATAACTCATTAATATCCCCTCCTCCTGTTTCTCTAAATACTGGACATAATCAAATGAAGCAGCACTCTCCTCTGGCCATGTCTACTTGTGGAATGAAAAGATGGAATACATTTACAGACATTAGATGGAAACCTCACTATCCTTTGAAAAAATCAAGAACTTCCTCCCCTCCCCCCCTCCTCCTTCCACCATTCTCTCTTCCCCCCTCCTCTCCTTTTCCCTTCCTCCTTTCCTCCCCTCTTGTCTTCCTCCCCTTCTTTCTTCCTCCCCTTCTTCCTTCCCCTCTTCCCTCCTTTCTTCCTTGCCACCTCCCTCGTTCTTTCCTTCCTTCTCTCCCTCATTCTTTCTTTTTTCTTTGAAGCTGGAGAAGATCCTGAAGTTTCTGAGCAATGATGCTACTTTGAAATGAGTCAGCAGAGGTCGGTCTTGATGATTCTGAAGGTAGCCAAGAAGGTCCTGATAAAGTGGAAAAAAGTCTAAATTCCTAGTGTATGTTTATTCCCCCTACCAGGAAACAGTGGCCTTGGATAGTTTCTTACTGTTTGGCCTCTAATTTCCATACTACAGACAATGAAGAAACACATAAGAGAAGGAGTTTCCAAAGATCAGGAAGCTTGGCATGTCATTCAACTGAGAAGCTGAATCTCTTTAAAGTCTAATCAAGCCTGGGGTCAGTAGCACTGGGCTAGAAATTCCAGCTGCCCTTCTTCTGGTATTTCCAATAGAATCTGAGGTCATCAACATGACAACAAGAGCTTTCTTCCAATGAAGACATTTTCCATTTTTGCAGCTGGTGCTACTCCCCAAGTTTCACATCTGCATAGCTATGGAACATAGCATAGCTTAAATTTTTGCAAAAAATAGAAGTGAATGTATAATGATGCAAAATACAGAAAATATCTACTAATGATTACTGTGGATCATAGAAATTTTAAAAAATGAGAGAAATTTATTATTGATTTATTCTTGACATTCATTTTAAAAATTCTGAGAGATGTCAGTTGCTACCTCAGGTTGTGGGTATAATGTGAATTTCTTTAATCAATAGTGATTTAGAGCATGTTTTACATTGGATTACACATAGCTCTAATTTTTTTCTTCTAAAAGCTGACTTTTCATAACCTTTGACCATTTTTCAATTGGAGAATGATTTATATTCTTATAAATTTGATTCATTTCTCTGTGTGTTAAACCTTATCAAAGAAACTTGTAAAAATCCCTCCTCCCCTCCCCATCCGTAGTTTTCTGCTTTCCTTCTAATCTTGGTTACATTGATTTTATTTGTGCAAACCCTTTTAAATTTAATAAAATTGAAATAATTAATTTTATTTCCTGTGGTCCTCTCTATCTCTTGTTTAGTCAAAAATTCTTCCCTTATCCATAGGTCTGACAGGTAAAATTTTCTGTGCTCCCTTAATTATGGCTTCACACTTTTTTTTTCAATTACTTTATTAACTTCTGATTTACATCATTCATTTCTGCCAGATTTTGCATTACACAATTTCTCCCCATTTTTCCCCTATCCACTGCCCCAAAGCAGCAGTCCCACAGGATAGGCCCTCCTCCAATCTGCTCTCTCCCATATTTTCTCCCATACCCCTTTCAACTTTTCCAGGGGATCTCTATGCCCTAGTGCCTGTGTATCTTATTTCCCAATTACATGTAAAATAGTATTAATAATAGTGTATATATATATATATATATTTGAATATTTGATTTTAAACTTTGAATTCCAGATTCATTCCCTTCCTCCCTTGTTACCCACCCTTACTGGGAAGACAAGCAGTTCAATATAGGTTGTACATGGGTGGCTAATGCAGAACAATAAAATAGTAGATATATTGTAAAAGACTGACCACATTTCCCTCCCTCCCATCCCAACTCCCACTTGTTCTATTCTCTGCTTTGATCCCATCCCTTTTCAAAAGTGGGTGCTTCCAACTTCCCTCCCCCCAGCCTGCCCCCCCCTTCCATCATTCCCCCTCTCATCCCCTTCCCCTCCCACTCTGCTGGAGGGTGAGATACCCTATTTAGTGTGTATTTCATTCCTTCCTCAAGCCAAACTCAATGGGAATAAGGCTGATGCGTTCCCTTTTGCCTTCCTATTCTTCCCCTCCATTGTAACCATTCTCCCTTGTCTCTTCTATATGAGATACTTCACCCCATTCCATCTCTCCCCATCTCCTGTCACTGTATTCCTCTCTCACCTCTTAGTTCCACCTTTTAAGTATCATCCCTTTCTGTTAAACTGGTCCTATGCCCTCTATCCATATATATCTGTAAATATATATATATATATACACACATTCACATATGTATTCATATGCCCATATACCCTCACATATAGACATTTTATATATATATATATATATATATATATATATATATATATATATATAT
>NW_027186458.1:1466519-1493174 GCF_028583685.1 Petaurus breviceps papuanus | reverse complement strand
TATATATATATATATATATATATATATATATATATATATATATATATTCCCTTCAACTACTGAGAAAAGTTTCATAAGTTACAATTATTGTTTTTCCATGTAGGAATGTTAATAGTTCAACTTTGATAAGTTGCTCATGATTTGCTTTCCCTGTTTACCTTCTCCTGCTTCCTGTATCTGAATGTCAAATTTTCTATTCAATTCTGTTTTTTTCAGCAAGAACGTTTGAAAGTCCTCTATTCCACTGAATGAACATATTTTCCCCTGAAACATGATACTCAGTTTTGCTGGGTAGGTGACTCTTGGTTTCAATCCCAGCTCCCTTGACCTCTGGAATATCATATTCTAAGCCCTTCAGTCCCTCAGTGTAGAAGCTGCCAGATTCTGGGTTATCCTGATCGTGTTTCCACAATATTCAAATTGTTTCTTCCTGGCTGCTTGTAATATTCTCTCCTTAATCTGGGATTTCCAGAACCTGGCTATAATATTCCTAGGAATTTTCTTTTTGGGATCTTTTTCAGGAGGTTATTGGTGGATTATTTCAACCTCTATTTTGCCCTCTGGTTCTAAAACATCAGGGAAGTTTTCTTTGAGAACTTACTGTAGGATGATTTCTAGGTTCTTACTTTGATCATGGCTTTCAGGTAGTCCAATAATTTTTAAATTATCTCTCCTGGATCTATTTTCCAGGTCAGTGGTTTTTCCCATGAGATATTTCACGTTGCCTTCTATTCTTTCATTTGTTTGGATCTGTTTAACAGCATCTTGATTTCTCATAAAGTCATTAGCTTCCCTTTGCTCCAGTCTAATTCTGAAGCAGTGATTGAGCTTTTGAGATTCTTTTTCCATATGACAAATTAGGCTTTTTAAGGCATTCTTCTCCTCATTGCCTTTTTGAGCCTCTTTTGCCATTTGAGTTAATCTATTTTTTAAGGTGTAATTTTCCTCAGTCAGGCTATTGACTCTCATTTCATAATTTTCTTGCATTGTTCTCATTTCTCTTCCCAGTTTTTCCTCCACGTCTCTTATCTGCTTCTTAAGGTCCTCTATGGACTGTAACCAGCTCGTATTTTCCTTTGAAGCTTTTTGTGCAGGAGTTCTGACTTCACTGTCTTCCTCCTGTTCCATGATTTGCTCCTTTTTGTCCCCAAAATAGGAGTGTAATGTTGGAATCTTCTGTTTACTTTGTTTCCTTCGCCTGGTCATGTTGCCCCTCAGTCACTTGACCCCTGGGCCTTTTGCCACAGTAGGACTCTGCCACCAGACAGGGGAGCTTTTGTCCCAAATGCTGGGGTTTTCTCAGCTACCAGAGGTATTAGATGGGTGCCCTCTCTGAGGTCTCCACACGCTCTGGCCACACACCCCAGAACCTCCACCCTAAACTGCAATCCAGATCCAAGCAGGTTAAAGCAAGCACAATTACCCCTCAGACTGGTGCTTGGTCCCCCTGCACTCTTCAGGCCAGGAGCTGGAGCTGCCATGTGGTGCTGGCTGGCTGTGCTGGTGTCTCAGCTGTTTCTCTCCCTGGGGGGGGACAAAAGCCACGCACTCCCACTTACTGGGTCCCAAAGTTCACACTACACTGACCTCTCACTTTGTCCTTCGCATCTCTGTGTTGATAAATCTGGAAACGGCCATAGCTGCTGCTGTTCTGGTGTCCCTCTGGCCAGTGGCTGGTCAGGCCTACCCTCAGTTTCACACTTTATGGTTAATCATATACCACTTTGACCTTATCTTGATATACAGTATAAGATGTTGGTCTATACCTAGTTTTTGCCCAACTACTTTCCAGTTTTCCCATAGATTTCTGTCAAATGATCAGTTCTTTTTCCAAAAACTTGGATTATTTGGATTAATGAAACACCAAGTTATCATAGTCATTTACTACTATGTTTGATTTATTTAACTATCAACTTATCTAACCCTGTTGTGATTGGGTCAGGTCTGACTCTTCATGACCCCATTTGGAGTTTTCTTGGCCAAGATACTGGACTGGTTTGCCATTTCCTTCTCTAGAGCATTTTACAGTTGAGGAAACAAAGGCAAATAGGGGCAAGTAACTTGTATGGGGTCATACAGTTTGTAAGTGCTGAGGTCAGATTTATACTGAGAAATATGAGTCTTCCTTACCCCAGGACCTGCATTCTGTTCACTGTAGTACCTTGCTATCATTTCTGCTCCATTGACTCCCCCCCCATCTTCCCTTTGCTCCACCCCCATCCCAAATTGGTGGATTTCTTTTTTTTTCCTTTTCTCATTTTAATCACCTTTTCATGCCCCCCCCCCAAAAAAAAACCAACAGAATTTTTTTCTTTATGTCTCTCTCACCTATCCTGTTCTTCCTCTTAAATCATATTCTCCCTTCAACCTGTTTCTACCTATTTCCCTATTGAGTTGGCTGACTTGAGAATAAAGATTTAGAGTAAGACTTCTGGAGAAGAGTTTACTTGATGCTTATAAAATTCCCATATTCTCTTTTTTTCCTCCTCACAAAAATTAACTAAAAACAATGATAAGTATAAACCATTAAAAAAACCCCACAAATTGCATGTGTAATGCCCATAATCCTTGAGGGTATATGTAAATGTGTTTGTGTGTGTGTATGTGTGTGCATGTGCATATGAGTGTGACTGTGTTCAAATTTCAATTGTCCAGTTCAGGTGCAAATGATGTTCACTTAATGCCTCTCTCTTTCCAGCCCATCCCTTCCTCTGTGTTTGTGTACCATTCATCTTCAGTCCTATTTTGTGAGATGATAACTTTCCTTTCCTTCCTCCTCTATTCCTGGTCAGTATAGTCCCTTCCCTACTCATTTTTATACTGTTCTTAGGATCATTAGAATTCAGAATTCCCCTCTAACAGCAGCAATGAGAAGGGGAAAAAAAATCACACTAAAAGGGCCCTGAAGAATATTTATGTTCAGCTAGCTTAAATCATGTAAATTTATGGACCAATTTTCTTTTAGGTTGATGCATCTCATTAGCCAATAAGCATTTTTTATCCCACTAAACAAGTCACCTATTTAGAGGCAATTCATTGCTTTGGCTTTTGTGGTTGTTACAAGCTGATATTAATTTTTTTTTGTAGCTTTATCATTTCACTAAAAATTTTAAACAGAGATTTTTGCATATGAATGTGAGAGGATTTTGTAGTGACTTCCATAAATACAAGTGTAGATTTTATTTATTTTGAGGTGAAATATGATTATACTTCAATATTTCTTGGGCTATCTCCCAGAATCCACTGCAGATGTTAACTAAGACCATTATTTTCAAATGCCGACACATTTGGGTTAGTGTATGTCTATAAAGTTAATTGACTCGGAAAGCGATCATATCAATTACAGATTCAACTTGTGTTTATTTTTTAATGGTTTATATTTATCATTGTTTTTAGTGAATTTTTGTGAGGGGAAAAAAAGAGAATTTGGGAACTTTATAAACATCAAGTAAACTCTTCTTCATGAGTCTTACTCCAAATCTTCATTGTCAAGTCAGTCATTCTACAAACATTTATTAAGCAGTTATGTTCAATGCATTGTGCTAAGCCTAGGTATTTTTTAAAGTGACTCACTGGTAATGTTTTATAGCTGGCTCTCCAAAAATAAAGTACATTTGACATGCTTTTAAGCTAAATTGCATTATTGACATTTTCTCCATCACTTTCTAAAGTCTAGACCTATCACCTAAACAACACAGCTCTGATTTACAGTATTTGTTGATGTTCAAGGTGTAAATACTCACACTGAAATTTTAATTATGGCTTTTTAAGCCAGTTCAAGTTGGCTGCAGAATATTATTGGATAACAACAACAAAAATAAAAATTCTGATCTCAAGGGCCTCATATGCTAGTGGAAGAGACAACGTGGAAAAACAACATACACACCTACACACAAAACATAGACATAGTGCAAATGGAAGGTTATCTCTGAGAAAAGGGGTGGAGGTGAGGCAGGAAAAGCCCTGTGGAAAAGGTAGGACTTGAGCGAAGTCTTGAAGGGATCCAGTAAAGGAAGGAGAGAAAGAAAAAGCATAATTCTAAGAATAAAGGAAAGCCAATATAAAGGTATAGTGAAAGGAGATGGAGAATTATTTGGAAAGAACTGAAAATGGGCTAGCATCACTATGTGCTAGAAATGAGTGTCTAACATGAGCCTTATTGAAACTGAACACTCTTTAGTGCGAGCAGAACCAGATTAAAGTGTAATTGGGTAATACTTAACAAAAATGCATTAAAGTAAAATAGAATATTTGTTGTTATTGTTGTTGACTTGATTTAGTCATGTCCAAGTCTTTGTGACCCCATTTGGGGTTTTACTGGAGAGATTTGCCATTTCCTTCTCTACCTCATTCTATAGATGAAGAACTGTGGCACACAGGGTTAAGCAACTTACCTGGGGGCACACAGCTAGTAAGTGTCAGAGATCAGATTTGAACTCAGGAAGATGAATCTTCCTGATTCCTATCCCAGTGCTGCATCTACTTCAGCAACTAGCAATCCATAGTAGAACATAGATAATATTAATATTTGGTTTCCTAAGTCAATATGTTGCCATCAGAGATCCTTACATGTGGTTTAGCAGCCCTGGTTTCTGCTTAATTTTGTCCCTACTGGGGTAGGGTAACTGGAAAGAGGCCAAATTAAGAAGAACTTTGTGTTGAGGGACTGTTTTTTTTTTGGTAAGTTTTTATTGATGCTTTTCTTTGTTTTTTAAACTTCACCATGGTTTTCCCCAATATCTCTCCTTCTTCCCCCTCCCAGAGTCATCACATATAACAAATAGTATTTTTAGAGAAAAAAATAAAAAAGATAATCAGGATTGATTAACACATTGAAAAAATCTGAACATATGTGCGATTTCCACTACTTGTAGAAGTACTGCTTTCAAAGGGGGTAGGTTGGCAGTATCTTCTTATATCTCTTTTTTTGAAGGAAGCTTATTTTTTTCTGTAATTTTTCAACATTCATTTAACAATTTTTTGTGGTTATTCTTTCCATTTATATTGTTGTGATCACTGTATATATTGTTTTCTTGGCTCTGTGTACTTCACTTTGCATCAGTACATTTAGATATGCTTATGCTTCTCTGTACTTAGCATATTTCTCATTTCTTACAGCACAATAATATTCCATTATGCTCATGATTTATGCTCATTGTTTAGACATTACACAATTTAGGGCACTTTCCCCCCAATTCTGTGCTGTCACAATAAAGTATTACTATATAAATAGTTTATTGTATATGGAGACTTTTTTTTTGTCTATGACTTTCTACAGTACGTGTCTAGAAGTGAAAGATATAGACATTAGTCCTTTTTTTTGCATAATTCCAAATTGCTTTCCAAAAATTTTGTACTGATTTTACTGCTCCATCCACAAAATGTACTAGTATATCTGTCTTCCCACAACCCATCCAACATAGATATTTAAATGTTTTTGGTCATTTTTTTTTCTGATTTTCAGGGTGTAAGGTCAAATTTGGGGCTTGTTTTGTTCATTTCTCTCATTATTAGGAATATTCTGAGTTGTTGATAGTTTGTAATTCTTCTTTTGAGAATTATTTGTTTATATTGACCATTTACCTTTTGGTGGATGGCTATTGGTTTTATACATCCATAATATACACATACTTTATCATTCTATCTATCTATCTATCTATCTATCTATCTATCTATCTATCTATCTATCATCTATTTATCTATATCTATCTACCTGTCATCTGTTACTTGTTTATATATCTTGGATACCAAATCCTTACTAAATAAATTTCATGCAAAGACTTTTTTTCTCATTTGAATACTTTCTTATCTCAGCTGCTTTAATTGTGTTTGAAGAAAAGTTTTTTCAGTTTCATTTAGTCAAATTATCCCTTTTATCTTCTTTAATTTCTTCTGTGTCATATTTGGTTGAAAATATATTTTTATGAATAACTTTGAAAACATAATCTCTTCTAATTTTTTATCTGTTTTTGTTCAGTCATTTTTGGTTATGTCTGGCTCTTCTTGGAGAGTTGGAAGGCATCTCAGCAGCCATCTTGTCCAAATCATACTTATAATCCCTAATATAATCTTCCTGGTAAGTGGATGTCTAGCCCCTGCTTAAAAACCTCCAATGAAGTGAGCCTATAGCAGCAAGCACCCCAGTATCCCCAGGGTGGCTGCCAACACAGGCTCTTAGATCTGCTTTTCTAAAGGAAAGCGACTTTAAATGGGTTAACAAGCTTGCTTTGATCAATCAAATATATATTGTTTATCTAGTTCAGGGGGAAAAGGTCAGCACCCCAAACTTCAGAGTATACAGAGGTTACAAGCAGAAGTTACAAGACAGAGAAACATTTCAGCAGACAGGCTTCCAAACTGTCCAACCATTACATACATCCATACCTAATCAGTTACCAGAGAAGGAAACATCAACATCTAGGTTTTCAAAGCTGGGGGGCTCTCAAAAGCTGCCCAAAGTCAAATCAGACAACACTTTTCAAAGTGAGCCCCCAAACAAAGTCTCACATCAGGGATGATATAGCCTTCTCCTAGGTCAGAGAATGTAACAACCCTCTTGACCCACTGCCCAATCACAAAGTACCAAGCTGTGGGTTTTCCTGAAAAACAAGCCTCCCACCACAGGCTCCAAGTGCACTTAACCTAGGGGCAGGGAAGATCTTACAGAATACAATCTTAGAAAGATGACAACAATATAAATTTACATTTCTATTATAGAGACCTTCCTCCCCACATAGCACATTTTATTTTTAGACAACCCAACTTCTTTTTCTGACCTTAACCCAAATTGAATCACTTTCATCTTCAACCCTTTGGTCCTGATTTTGCCCTCTGTGGTCAAACTGGAAAAATCTAATTGCCTTTCCACATCCCTTTAAATATTGGGAAATAGCAATCATACCCTACTCCCCCCAAATCTTTTCTTTTCCAAGCTAAATACCCCCATTTCCTTTATCTGATTGTAACTTTCTTCCTTTCCTCCCCTGCCCTGATTCCTTATATATTCTCACAGATAAACTATATAATCCATAAACTCTCCCTCACTTCATATGGAGAAATACCTCACAGTCTTCCAACTGCCAAGAGAAACTGGCTTCTGCACAACATTTCATTTATCACTTAAAGATTTAGCAAGAACATGTGCCATCTCTTTGGTAGAATCAAATAAAGGAAGTGTTACAAGTATTAGGTATCACAACCAACTCTAAGTAACCTGCTGATTTGATGATCAAGCTTCCCATACCTTTGTCCAAGTCATTAATAGAAATGTTAAACATCAGAGAGCCAACCAGATTGCTGGGGGAATTCCTTTTGAAGCTTCCAACCATGCTGACATGAATCCATTAACAGCTTTTCTTTGATTTCTATCTGGTCTGAATTCATCTAATTCATCTAGTATCTTCTAGTGTATGTCTCCCCATCTTTTATAGAAGAATTATGATTGTTTTATCAAAAGCTTTAATAAAATCTTGATTGCCATACATACTATATTCTTCTTACTTAAGTAATCCTATCAAAAAAGGCCATGAGATTTAGTTGGGCATTTATTCTGTCCTTGATAAAGACAAGTTTTACAATCATCCCTTTCCTTTATCTATGTTAATCACCTCTTTAACAATCTGTTCTAGAATTTTCTAAAGAATCAATTTCAAGTACACTGACCTATAGTGTGACAATTCATTGCCCCCCCCCTTTTTAAATATCAGGGCATTTGCCTTTCTTCACTCTTGTGATTTCTTTTCAGTTTTCCGTGACCTTTCAAATATCAAATGGTCAAAATTTTTATATGGGTCAAAAATTTTAATGCTTCCAGTTCCTGAGGATGTATTTTTCTTTGGTAGGGAAAATGAAAAAAAAATTGCACATCTCTGCTTTCTCTTTTTTTCAGTTATTAATATCCCAAGCAAAGACCCTATTCCTTCTTTTCTCCTGGTAGAACAAACAAACAAAAACCAAAGCCAAACAAATAAAAGATGCAGCAAGTTCTTTTTCTTGTTTTTTGCTTCTTTGGCCTGCTTCAGCTCATTTTACAGATGAGAAACTGAAGCAGACAGGGTTAAGTGATTTGTCCAGGGTCACACAGCTAATGTCTGAGGCTGGGTTTGAGCTGATGAAGATGAATCTTTCTGGTTCCAAGTCTACTGTTCTATCCAGTGCACTAACTAGTTGCCTCATTAAATTCATAGAAGGCTCCTACATTCATGCTTGTACATTCATCTTCTCTTACCTGTCCTTGCTTCAACCTTCTTTATATTTGTTTTTAAAGTCTAAGTTGGTGGTGAATTTCTTATTTATCCACATCAGTACTTTCAGAAAAATTCTGTGTTCTTCCTTATTGTGATTATTTCCCCTTGTGTCTTTAAAATTTCATACCTGATTATCCCCCATTCCTCTTGGACTGACTTTGCCTCTCTCATTTTAGTCCATCAGATCATTTCTATTCTTCTGAATGATTAGAAATCTGTTTTCCCCTAATCTAGGATGCATCTCAGCCTATATCTTCATTTGCTCTCTTCTGTCACAAATTACGGGCCATGGTGGTCTCTCCTCCCCACCCCGATGTCACTTCAAGGCTCTGATCATTTCTGTTCCAGTAATTGATTTCTCCCTGTTACTGAGCATCAGATCCAGATTAGAATTGCTTCTGTCCTTTGAAATAGGAAATTATCAGGCAAGTCAAGAAATTATTAGGTGCTTTTGACTGAGAACTCGAGCAGATGTCTAAATAATTGTTGTCCTTCCTCACGACTATATCATTCATCTGCTCCAAGCTTATAATCGGCTTTTCCAACTCTTCATCTATTTCCTTTGTTTTCTGTCCAAGTCCTTTTGTAACATGCACTGATGGTACAAAATCTTTTCTAATTCTCCCTCTGTTGACCTTTACCCAAATGTTCTCCACAGTTCTTTCCTTTTCTGTTTCCTAGATTTTTTTTTTTGGAGGGGGAGGGATGATGGGGGACTTCCTGGATCTCTTTCTATGATTATATCTTCTTACTATTCAGTGCCAGCCCTATCACATTCACCTTTGCTTGTGTTTTTTTAAAGTAATTATATATATATTTATATATATTGCTCCAAAGTCATAAATCCATCCTTGGTTTCATCCCACCAAGTTTCAGTGATGTTATGAGGTATTTTTTTTTCCTTTTAACTAATACTTTTACTTCCTACTTTTCTTACATAAATTTGGGGCATTTGGGAATTGATATTTGAGTCAAAGTCTCCTTTCTTAGATTGCATCTCTTGTGAATATCTGACTCTTTCAATGACCATTTTTCCTCCTTCATGGATATTATATCAAGCTTGATCAATATAAATAGAAGTGTTCTCTCTTCCCAAATTTTTTTTTTACTTTAAAGCCATTTTGTTTGGATTTGTAGGTCAGCTAACATATATTTGCTAGCCTTTGTTGCATATATATGTGCCAGTCACCACAAGGAATTTCTTATCCCTGTATTTTAAACAATGGGCCTGAAGTTTAAACCACAATCCCAGACACCATGTTCTAAGTCAGTTCTTCACTTTCAGAATCATTTTTTTCTTCTGTATTTTTTTGCTTTCAGTGCATAACAGTGAGAAAAATACAAGGTGTTCCCTTGTGATCTTTAGTTTCTCACTCATGATTTAATAATCATTGGTAATACTTTTTTACGTTCCTTCTGGGACTAATGAAGCTGAAATAAGGGCAATAAAAAATGGAACAGATTTATAAGTGTTTCTACAATCGACTTTTCCAATACAGCTGCAACAGATTTGTAAACTTCTTAATGCTTGATATTTTATGTGAAAATTGGAATTAGCATTCAAGATAACCAATTTGGAAGAGAAGCTAGATCAGACAAAATATTCACAGAGGAACTACCTTCTCGACATACTTCAGTTTTGAAAACATTCAAGAATTGATATTTCAAGATTCATGCAAATAGAAGAGCTATCAAACAAAGCAAAAAATAAAACAATATTATTAATCCTCCTTCAAAAAATATGATTCATGGATCCTCAGTAACTACTGACCTAAATTTCTACTTCCTCATTTCTAAACAATTTTATGCCAATGTTCTATGAAAGTATGAATTGTATCCTTAATCATGGTAAGAAGTCTTTCATGTGATTTCTGCTTATAGAAGGGCTTATTTTTTTAATGTTTTTTTTTTTTGCCTTTTGGAGGGCAATTGGGGGGTTAAGTAACTTACCCAAGGTTACATGGCGAGTTTTTTTGTATGAGTGTTAAGTGTCTGAGGCCAGAACTGAACTCTGGTCCTCTTGACTCTGGGGCTGACACTTTACTCACTGCACCACCTACCCCCCCCCCTTTTTTACATTTTTGAACAAATTTAAATTTGTTTAAATTTAAATTTTAATGTTTGAAATTTTAAACAAATTGATAATAGTTGTCAGCAACTTTTGAGTCACAAAATAGATTGAAAGGTATAGAAAAAATAAAATCTCACTGTATTTATTGTTTGTTAATGCTAAGAAAATATTTCTCTCTATAAAGGAAAATATCACCTTGAAGAATCTCCCCCAGCAAGGAGTATTGCATATATTTGTTAAGATGACACAGGTTTCCTTGAAAACAGTGCAGTAGAGAGAGTTCTGGACTTGGGATGATAGAATTTAAATTTCTAGAACATTAATTCAAACCTTGCATATAGCATTTACTTCAACTGTGTAACCCTGAGTAAGCCATTTAGTCTTACTAAGCCTCAGTTTCCTATTTTGTACAACAAAAGGGTTACCTGGTCCTTTCCAATTTGTGCTCTATGAGTCACTCATTGATATAATCATTGTTTGGCAACACTCTGAACAGTAATAACAAAGGAGGCATTAAACAAGGGAATGTTTGCCAAACTCAATGGAAACAAGGTTGACCCATTCCCCCTTGCCCTCTTATTCTTCCCCTTCACTGCAACCATTTTCCCTTGCCTCTTCTATATGAGATAGTTAACTACATTCTGTCTCTCCCCATCTCCTCTCATTATATTCCTCTCTCACCTCTCAATTCCACCCTCTAAGCATCATCCCTTCCCACTAAATTGGTCCCATGTCCTCTATCCATGCACACTTGTAAACATATATACACACATTCACATATGTATTCATATGTACACATACCTTCATATATAGACATATATATATATATATATATTTCTATTCCTTTCAACCACTGATAAAAGCCTCATAAGTTAAAACTATTGTTTTTCCATGCAGTAATGTTAACAGTTCAACCTTGACAAGTTCCCCATGATATCCTTTCCCTGTCTGCCCTCTCATGCCTCTCCCGCCTCCTGTGAATGTCAAATTTTCTATTCAACTCTGGTTTTTTCAGCAAGAATGCTTGAAAGTCCTCCACCCCACTGAATGACCACATTCTCCCCTGAAACTTGACACTCAGCTCTGCTGGGTAGGTGACTCCCGCCTTCAATCCCAGCTCCCTTGACCTTTGGAATACCATATTCCAAGCCCTTTGATCCCCCAGTGCAGAAGCTACCAGATCCTGGGTCATCTTGATTGTGCCTCCACAATGTTCAAATTATTTCTTCCTGGCTGCCTACAATACTCTCTCCCCAATCTGGGAATTCTGGAACCTGGCTATAATATTCCTAGGAGTTGTCTCTTTGGGATCTTCTTCAGGAAGCAATCGGTGGATTCCTTCAACTTCTACCCTGCCCTCTGGTTCCAAAACATCAGGGCAGCCTTCCCTGAGGACTTCCTGGAGGATGTTCTCTAGGCTCACATCTTGATCATGGCCTTCAGGCAGTCCAACAATTTTAAAATTATCTCTCCTGGATCTACTCTCCAGGTCAGTGGTTTTTCCCATGAGATATTCCACACCGCCTTCCATTCCTTCATTTGCTTGGATCTGTTTAACAGTATCTTGACTTCTCATAAAGTCATTAGCTTCCATCTGCTCCAATCCAACTCCAAAGCAATGATTCTCCTCATTGAGCCCTTGAGATTCTCCTTCTATCTGGCAAATTCTGCCCTCTAAGGCATTCCTCTCCTCACTGCCTTCCTGAGCCTCCCTTGCCATTTGAGTCAGTCTATTTTTCAAGGTGTTATTTTGCTCAGTCAGGCTGTTGACACCCATTTTGCAATTCTCCTGCATTGTTCTCATTTCTCTTCCCAATTTTTCCTCCACCTCTCCCATCTGCTTCCTAAGGTCCTCCATGGCCTGCAACCTGTCAGCACCTTCCTCCGAAGCTTTTGGTGCAGGAGCTCTGACCCCACTGTCTTCCTCCTGCTCCATGCCCTGCTCCTTTTTGTCCCCAAAATAGGAGTCTAATGTTGGAATCCTCTGTCTGCTCTGCCTCCCCCGCCTGTCCATGTCACCCCTCAGTCACCTGACCCCTGAGCTTCCTGCCACAGCAGGACTCCTCCACCAGACAGGGGAGCCCCCATCCCAAACGCCAGGGCCCTCTCAGCCACAGGAGGTATTAGATGGGTGCCCTCTCTGAGGTCTCCACATGCCCCAGCAAGCAGGACACACACCACAGGACCTCCACCCCAGACTGCAATCCAGATCCAAAAAGGTTAAAGCAAGAGTGATCACCCCCCAGACTGGTGCCTGGTCCCCCCATACTCTGCAGGCCAGGAGCTGAAGCCAACATGTGATGCTGGCTGGCCCTGCCTGCATGTCAGCGCCTTCTCACCCCAGGGGCAAAAGCCACGCACTCCCACCCACTGGGTCCCAAAGTCCAGACTGCACTGACCTCTCACTTTGTCCTTAGCATCTATGTGTTGGTAAATCTGGAAACGGCCATAGCTGCTGCTGATCTGGAGTCCCTCTGGGCTGCCCTGAGGGGGGGGGGCGGTTAGCTTCTCTGTGTCATTTTGTGGGTTCTGCAGCTTGAAAGCCCATCCAGAGTTCCCCTCTCACATGGACCAGGGAATGCGGAAGCTGGAGGTCCTGCTTCTACTCTGCCATCCTGACTCTGCCCCTCACAACAAATATTCTTAACTGTGGATTACAGTGTGTTCATTCATCAAGCCCCAGAACCTTCCAGAGACTCTTCAATGAAATATGAGACTATCCAGAAGACATTGCCCTAACAGTCCATGAAGGAAAAAAAAAAGAGAGAAGAAAAAACAATAGATAGAGAATGAATACCCAAGTGGGAAATGCTGGATGGATACTACATTAAATTTGTCTATTAAAATGGATATGTTAGCCAATCGGTCAATATCATTGCATGTAAATGAGCTTGTGTCCAGAATTCCAAAGCAGTAGAAGGGCTGATTGTGTTACACTTGAGGAATTGTGCAGTACCTCCAATGACCCCAAACTGCTACCTAATGGTACATATTTGGTGACCCTATATAACTGTGAGCCATATGTTGAAGAAAACAAATACCATATTCTGTTTTATAAGTATAAACTTGAAAGAAGTAATTTTTCTTAATTTATAATTATTTCAATTCAAGCATCTCATCTCAGAGGGGAAAAAAATAACCTAAATAGAGTCCCCTCATGCCCTTTTAAGATAACTGTCTAATTTATGATATCTTTTTTGTTGTTGTTCTTTGGAGGGCAATTGGGGTTAAATGACTTGCCCAAGGTCACATGGCTAGTTTTGTGTGTGTGTGTGTGTGTGTGTGTGTGTGTGTGTGTGTGTGTAAGTGTCTGAGGCTGGATCTGAACCCAGGTCCTCCTGTCTCCAGGGCCGGTGCTCTATTCACTGTGCTACCTAGCCACCCCTTAACGTATGATATCTTGAAGTCACATTTATAGAATTCTCAAATAAGTAAAAATTCACAATAAGATAAAACATAGTTTCACAGCTCAATGTAAGGTAATAGCATTTTACTTCATCAAACAGAATAAAAGTCATTTCATCTTTTGGCACATACTTGGCGTAACAAACAATCTCTCTATGAATTCCATTCCCTCCCCAAAGGCTCTCCTTCACCCCATCCCCCCTGCCTTGGTCAAAAGTGAATTGAAGTAATCAAAGAGACCTCTTCCATTGGATCAATACCCTAATCTCTTTGGGATATGGGGGAGAGCAACGACTTAATTAGATATGAGGCTTTTTAAGTTCGTTCCAAATTTGGTTCCCACTCATCTTTAATCCATCCTCCAAGCCCTTAGCTTTCTTCTTGACCTTTTACACGCTACCTTAAAAGGAAGATATCAGGCCAAAGAGAAAGGGAAAAGGGATTTAGCAGAGAGCATTGCTTCCTTAGAAGTTTAAGTAGGGATGCAGTTCTTTTTATTCAGATCTGTCTGGAAAGGATTTTAGATTGGAGAAAGATTTATTTCTTAATATTTTCATTAGAAACTTCTTTAAGGGAAAAAAGAGAGACTTCAATATAATTCCAATCAGAGAATGCCATAAAATCTGAGGAGCTAAAATGATAGGTGATCCTGAGGACAGTGGAGAAATGGAGTCTGTGAATAAGGAGGATGCAGCATATTTCTCTTGACTGATATCTTCAATAAAATGTCGAACCAGAAAGGGAGGCTGGGTATTTAGCAAAAAGAATAACTGATGGTCTTCTCATGTTCTGCACCCCAAGTCAGGGATATTTAAAGACCTAGGCAGGGGTTCTCATCACAGTTTTGTGTTAGGAACTCCTTTAGTTGTCTGGTGAAGACTAATGACCTTTACTAAGAGTAACATATTTAAAAATGCATGTAACTAATGTTCCTTTGGCTCACTACTCGTATGTTAGGTCACTATGTCTATCCTTTACTGCTCTCAGGGTAACCTGAGGGATTAGAAGAATCTCCTACCAAATGCATATGACTCAAACCTCCCCCAGCTGTGTTATCAGGATTAGGTGAGATTTGTTCTCTAAAATTTGGACTCAGTCAAAAGGCCACACTCAAGGACCTAGAAGGCTACATGTGACTTGGAGGCCTCAGGTTCCCCACCCCTGTGCTAGTCACTGACACTCAATTCTATTTAACTATTTAACATAATTTATATATATATATATATATATATGTATATATATATGTGTGTGTGTGTGTGTGTGTGTGTGTATGTGTATATTTATATATATATACTTTGAAAATCTAATAATGTAAAATACAAACATTTTCCTCCAATCCCTTAGGGTCATCCTCTCCCATATACTACCTGAGACTCTGGGGAGAATGAGTTCAAACTTAGCTCAGTTTCTGCATGCTGTGGATTCCACCAAATTCACATCTGAGTGTGGCATCATTAAAAGATGAATTCTTGTTTCAGTGATCACTAGGCAGGATTCCAAAGGGACCTCCTGAAGATTATTCATCATTCCTCAGGTCTTCAGTGCTGTGATGGTAATGAAACCTGGAATGGATTTGGTCTCTTCAAGCCTGGAGCCTTGTTCTTCTGACTTTGGGGCACTTTTTTGGTGGGAGCTTCCTTCACCTAAACAGAGAGAAAAATCCCCAGCAAACAGAAGGATGGAGGCCTGTTTTCATGGGACCACATGTCAGCCTTATATGGGAGAAGTCCTAAGACTTTTTTCCATCACAGAATTATCTCTCACTGGATGCTGTCAATGGAGTCAACCCACTAAAGTGCAACCAAAGAGCAGAGGGGCAGAAGCTCTGGTCATTGGTACTTTTTAAATGCCTCAGAAGCCAACCGAAGAGCCTCCCATTCACCATAGGTTACTCAATTAGAACTAGATATACAATGTCTATGCCTGTTTCAACATCTTCCCAAGGCTCTTTCAATACACATAATTGTGAGGGGTGGCCAGGTGGCTCAGTGAGTAAGAGCACCGGTTCCAGTGTTGGGACGACCTGGAGATCGAATCCCGGGCTCAGACACTCAACACCACACCCAGAAATAACTGGCCTTGTAACCTTGAGCAAGTTACTTAACCCCAATTGCTTAAAAAAAAAAATACACATAATTGTGACTCTTGGCAATAGGCTTCCAAGTCTCTCCACATGGGAAGAAGCCATCAGAGCTGTTCTCTCTCTTACATATAAAACAAAATACATATAACATGAAGGAAGCTAGCTTTTTTGAAATACAGTTATCAAAACATTAAAAAAAAGTTCATGGGCTTCAGGTTAAGGACCCCTACAGGACCTACAGGAAGACCTAAAGCATTTTGGGAAGGAATTCTAAGGGGGGTTTTCAAGAGGATATGGATAAAAAGAAATAAAACAGAAGGAGATGACATTATAGATGATAATCTGCCCCACTGAAGGGAGTTCCTATACCAAATCCATTCAATTTCATAAGTGGAAGTCATGAAAAAGTCAAAATATTTTTATGGGGGTGGTAGGGTGTGTGTGAGAAATGCTTCTCAAGTCATTCTTCACACCATATTTTTATCCTAGAAAAGCTTGTTCTTCTGACAAGTAATATTAAATATAGAACATCACTTAAGAAGTAATAAATACCTTTTGACTTTACAAGACTTTTAAAAAAGAAAACGAAGGAATTACATTAAATATATGAAGTTGCAGTTATTTACAGCTTTTTCTTAGCTAATAGAAAATAAACAATACCCTTCTATTTTATGCTGCCTGTAGTCTTTTCTCTCTGTCTCTCACTATTTTTAAAAATAAATCATCCAGACTTCCCTAGCTTCTCACTCTGACATAATTATTTTAAAAGGTATTTAAGTAGTTTATTGTTTAAAACTTTTTTGTTTATTGAAACTAAGCCCTATGGCAAATGGGATATAATTGTCTTTGTTGCATGAAATGGGCTTTTAATCTATAAATAATGAGAATGGCTCTTAGCAGTGTCTTTCATGGACCCCTGGGACAGGGCAATTTCTATTGTGAGAATGGGAACAGTGTTGATGGGAACGAATGAAGTGTTTGCTACAGGTTCAGGGCATGATACTCTACTCCCCGTTTCTTGGCATGAAAAAAAAAGTTTGTCCATAATTGACTTTTTAAAGTAAGATTCCAGAAAGTTAAAACTAGTTGACTCCACATGAAAATGCACACATTTCAAAGTGATGGATGATTCTTGGTTTATTTTTATTCTTCTTCAATTGTGTAAATATGTATCTCCAGCTGTTCTTCACAAAATTCTCTGTTTCCTCTTTGGACCTCCTGGGAGCCTTTGGATCTTCTCAGTTCTGAAAGATGGAAATGTTTTCCTAATATATTGTGATTGTAGCCCTCTAAATCTGATGGCTTATATTGGCTTTTTCTGGTCATGACCTTCAATGACTACTGTTTAATGATGGGACCAGAAGGGTTCATCGAGTTAGAGAATATGGAGATATAGGCCTCCTCTTTGTTGTTCTTCAATGATTTGTAGTCATATCTGACTCTTTGTGACCCCATTTGGAGTTTTCTTGGTAGATACTGGAGTGATTTGCAATTTCCTTCTCTAACTCATTTTACAGATGAGGAAACTGAGGCAAACAGAGTTAAGTGATTTGTCCAGGGTCACACAGCTAGTAAGGGTCTAAGCCAGATATGAATTCAGGAAGAAGAGTCTTCCTGACTCCAGGCCCAGCACTCTACCCACTGTGCCAGCAAGCTGGCCCATAAAGGTCCTTAGGGATCATCTAATCTATATGCCTCAGTGAAGAAAGAGAAACCTAGAGAAATGAAGCCACTTTCCCAAGGCCACACAACTAGCAGATTCCAGGATTGTTATTAGCTGTTGTTATTGTTTCTTCATATTTGTACAGAAATCTGTCATTTCTGTAGTTTAAACAGGGGTCAAATGGCTCAAATCTCATTCTCACCTCATCTTCTGGTTTCAAATACACTTCTATTTTCACTTTAACAATTCCAATAAGGGCTACATTCACATGAACGCAATCAATGATATATTGATGAAGAAATACTGAACAGATGACTAAGTCATGTGGACGTGTTGGTAATAGAAGGGCTTAAGATGTCAACTCAGGACCAGGTCATTGCTACAAGAAACTACCCGAGCTGACAGATGCGTATTGTGTAAGGGAACAATAAATGGGATGAAACATATTGCTGCAACCTGCAAAAAATAGAATATTTACAACCACCAGTCTAATGGCTAACATTGTACAAAAAAACTCTATAACTTTGAGAGTATAATGAAGGAGATTCCCATGGCACAAATATAATTCTGAACATATTCTTAATTATTTCACAAATGAATTGTACTGGAAGCAAACCATTATTACAAACAGAACTGTTTCCCATCATTGTCTTAATATAATGTTGATCCACAAAGATTTAAGGCATAGATAGGGGTCTTTATGCCAAATACTGTTTCCAAAGTATGTGGAGTCAAAAGTTTCAAAATATCCACTTAGCAGAAGAAGCCAACATCATGTGGGAATGGGATGAGATTTCTGTCATCCCTGAACTCCTGTTTGCAACTGACATTCTTCAAAGGCCACTTTGAGTGAGGCTATAAGGAATATGCCTTCATCTCAATACGTTTATTCAATTACAAAAACCCAGTAATTTTGTCCACCTGTGTGGTACTTCCCTGGCTCTCCAGGCTCCTTTCTCCATCATTATTCATAATTACTTCTCACCCTGGAACATCCCTCCACCCATGTGACTCCTACTTGGTCAGCTCTTCATGGAACTCCACTTTAAGAAAATACCCAGGCCATCTGTGTTTACTCCTTTCATTTTCCTCTGGGCTCCCCTCCTGACTCTCCTCATTTCTCTCTCCATCATATTCCCACATAGGAATTTCCCTCCTCTCCCTCCTTTTTAGTTTCCTTTTATGTGTTATCTTTCCCAATTAGAATATTAGTTTCATGAGGGCAGGGATTGTCTTTGTTTTTGTTTGTATTTCTATTTCCAGCACTTAGCATTATTCTCGACACACATAAATGCTTATTGACTTGTTGACTTGATTTGACAAGTTGTATGAGTCCATAGAGGTGGTATATAGCAGTGAGAATTTGAATATGCATCCTGATTCAGAAAAAATAAAAATAAAAGTTGAAAACAGTTCAGACCTCTTTTCTTTGGGGACTTTCTAGGAAATATTGCATTAATCCCAGAATATTTCTCCAGGACTTCAGAGGCCATTCCTGAACCAGAATCTCCTTGAATAGCCAGCTGCCTCATGATTAGACTTCCCTAGGATATACCTTTGCATGCCCTTGCCTCCTCTGAGTTTGACTTCCTGGGTCTCACCGCCTGCCAGGACAGGAAGGCCCTTGAACAATCTAATTGCCTGCTGCTTTCAATTATCCTTTCTCCAGCCACTGAAAACTCTTTCTGGAGTTATTCCTTAATGATTTTCATTCTCCAATCCTCTCTTATTCTCTCCATCCCAGTCATAATGAATCCCTGGCTATTGTACAAATCCCATTCCCCATCCCTGATTGCCCTTCTCCCTTGACTCCTATATCCACATCCAAACCCCATTGTCTCATTCTAGATCTATCCATCATTCCACTGTGCTCTCTGGAATCCTTGTTCCTTAATTAATAAACTTGCTTTCATCTTAAACCTTTTCCTTTCCATATTATTTTATTATTCTACCTTTTTCTTGGCTTTACAATCCCTCACTTTTTTTCTTTATCCTCATTATAATCCTTAATTATTTCTGCCCCCCCCCCCCAATTGTCCTCTTTTGCCTTTGAATCCTTTGGTAAATCAGTTCAATTCTTGGCTATCCTTTACTTGTAAGTCCTCCATGCCCCCCCCGCCCCCCCCCCACCCCTTCCCCCATTGTTGAGAATGCCTTGCCTAGACTCAGTCATGGATTACTGACACCACTTGGTGCCTTTGTTCTCATTTACATGCTGCTGAATGAAGCTAGAGAAAATCACAAAAATATGGATTGGGTACTTTACAAATTTCTGTTATATAATGGTTACTGGGCCCTCACTGTAGCAAGGCAGTGTTTGTATGACTTCCTATTAATTTCATTATCTCCTTTATCACTGACAATTTCAAACATTTTTAGCATGACACCACTCCTCTGACCTTGTCTCATTGTTCACCAAAGAAATTAAGTCAATTTTGTAAGAGCTCCCTCTTCTCTCCTCATTTCACACCACTCACATATTTTCATCGAATATTTCTTCCTTTCCTCTGTATTAAATGAAAAGTTTCTCTTATCTTTGCCAAGGCAAAATCCCCTACACACAGCTTTGATCCCATTCTATCCTGTCTTCTCCAGGAATTTGTCCCTTCTGTCATCCCTAATTGCTCACCTATCTTCAATCTCACCTTCTCAACTGACAGTCTCCCTACTGCCAACAATTGCACCCACATCTTGCCATCCTTAAAACAAACAAACAAATTTGAACAAAAGCAAGAAAACCCTCACTTGGCCCAGCCATCCCCATTAGGTATTAACCTGTATGTCTCTTCCTGCACATGGATAAGTTAATTTCAACAGTTATATACAATTGGTACCTCTCCTTTCTCCCTTCTCCAATTCTAAATCCTTTTCAATCTGGCATCCAACCCCAGTCGGATGAAATTCTCAGTTTCCCAGTAACTGTACAAGCTCCCCATCTCAGCTGTCTCTCATGTTCCAAGGCTGGAAGTACAAGGACCACTCACAAGCTTGATTCCAATACTTATCAACGCAGAATCTTTTAACTTGCGCAGCTTTTTCTGATCTGGGGTTATTCACCTTTCCTTAGGCTTCCTGGTGACCCTCCTTCCTCTTGGCTTACTATATCTCTGTTGGACTTAGTGCAAATATCCAATTGACTTTAGCCCCTACTGTTTCAGAAATCTCAAACTCAAACAACTGATCAGCCTTCACAAATCTCTCTTACTCTCCCCCCAAGCCCCTCCCAACTATCCACAGCATCACCACTGTAGGCATTGGGCACTATACCCAGCCCAATAGTCATCATGAAAGTTTGACTCATGTTCTTCTTTCAAACTTCACTTTTCTTTGTTGGCTAGAGCACCTCCATCTTCATAGTTCCCAAGAGCCACAAATAAGAGTTCCTTGCTTCTCTGACAGCCACCACCCTGGCATTGACCCTCATCACCTCATACCTTCACTATTGCAATAGTCTGCTGGTTGGTTACCTTGGCTTATTGTTTCCTCACTCCCATCTGTCCTCTATTGAGTTGCTAAAGTGACTTTACTAAAGTACAGGTCTGACTTTGGCATCTTCAACCCCCACCCCAGCTCAGTCAATTCCAGTGGTTATCTATTAGTTCTAGGATCAAATAGAAAATCTTCCGTTTGGCTTCTGACATTCATAATTTGACCCCTCTACTTTCCCCTTTTCCATACATCTTACTCCCTTCTATATTCTCTATGATCCAGTAACAATGCCTTCTTGTTATTGTTTATGCATGATACTCCATACCTTTTCACTGTCTGTCCCCCATTATTGGAATATTCTCTCTCATCACCTACATGTCCTGTTTTTCTTGGCTTCCTTGAAGATTCAGCTCAAATTCTACCTCCCACAGGAGGTTTTTGGAGTTTACCCTCACTACCACCACCACCACCACTACCACCCCCACCCCCACCACCGCCACCGCTACCACCAGCACCAGCATCACCTACCACTACCACCACCCCCATTATCGCCACCACCACCACCTACCACCACCACCACCACCACTACCACCCCCACCCCCACTACCACCACCACCACCACTCCCCTCCAGTGGCTTGCATTTTCCCTTTTACATTACTTTCCATCCACACTCTATGTATCTCTTATGTACATAGGTATTTGAATGTAATTTCTCTACAAGAATGTCTTCCCAGTGCTTGCCACATGGGAAGTGCCTAATCAATGCCTGTTGGCTGGCTGATTAGCTCCATGCGATTTTGTCTAGTTTTTGCTGATCTGTTTTGTTTTTAGGGGCTCTATGTAATCTTTTGATGGATGCTTTGTTTTATCTATGCAGAAGGTCTGGGGAGTTTTCGGATATCTTTCCTCGATTAAGGCATTCAGGTTTTTAGTTATCCCGCTCTTCTTGTACACCTATCCTTACTTGGTCTCTATGGATCCTGTTTTCGAAAAAAAAAAATGTTTTGCTTATAAAGAGATGATGTTTCCTTTTAACATTCTTGTTTTGACTTTTCTTCTTTCAGAATGTCCTTGAGCTGTAACATTGCATTTTCAATAAGCTATTCTCTCTTTTGTTTCTTTAGTGAGACTTGCCAACATAAATTCAAGTTTTTCTATTATTTTTTATTACATACTATTTTTTCCACTGTGGCTTTATACTATAAAGTCTTCTTTCATAATTTGTATTTTCTAATTCACCACTCAGAAGCATCCTGATATTGTCAACTGCTGTCTTGGGAATTTGTAGGGTCCTCTGCCTCATTAGGTATTAATTCTTTTTCATTTTTTAATAATTTTTAAAGAGATATTTGGAATTGTTTAAATATGTTAAAGACCATCTTCTCTTTTATTATTAAATTGTCCCTGTTGTTTTATTAGCTGCTTTACAAGGTTTTCAACTGAACTTTCTTCCTCCTGAGATATTTGGTAATTTTTCTTTTTCTTTTTCTTTCCCTAATACCCACTTTCTGACTCCTTCCTCTTTGATGGAGTTTTCCCCAAAGACTAGAATTCAAATCCATCATAGCTACTACTAAGTTGGGGAATCACTTTTCACTGGTCCCAGGCTCTGTTTCAAGTGACTTCTAGGGGAACAGAAGTGAAGTCTGTTGGCTGCCAATCCCCCTTTCCTTAAGGCTGAGTAAATTCTCTCATACTAGAGGCTACTGGCCCATTCCCTCTGTTTCTTAGTTCACTGATGGAGTCCTTTTGCAGCAGCACAGTGTACTGCCATTCCAGGCAAAACAAGCTTCCTCTTTCCATTCCCCCCCCCACTTTCTTAAATGGTTAAAGGAAGAGGGAAGGATTGGGTTCTGTCTTTGTTGCTACAAAATGATGAAGTGAGAGAAGGAACGTGGGGGTGGAATGCTGTAAGAGACAGCAAGCAGCAAGGGAATTGCTGAGTATGTCTTGGAGCACAGTCGCATGACTTCCCTCATGCAGCCCTCCCAGAAGGTAAGGACTTTGAGGGCCAGGGCATTTTGAATGAGTGCATTGGCCATTAGCCTTCTCTACTGCTAATTCAACAGCTAACCTGCTTAGTATTCTTGCTCTCTTAGCTTGTGGAGACAGTTGCAATTAGTTTACCTTTTGTGCTCCTATTTTACTTTGGAAAGGTTAGAGAGACCATGAGGATCAGAAAAATCTTATTAGCCATCTTATCAGTCCCACAATCTGAAATCTCACTGAGTCCAAATCCTAACGCTCTTCCTGTTTGTAACATAGCTGCCTCTACTGAAGAAGGGGGTTAAACCAGAATGCTAATAAACTAATAAAGGGCTGTCTCCCTACATTCACATAGAAGACAAGGATTAATTTGGAATAATTTAAAAAGGAAAGTTGCTTAGAATTTTTATCACAACAAGGATTTACTGAATACTTACTGTGTTCCAGGTAGAGAGAGCTAGATGTCTTAGTGGGTAGAGTATTGTGCCTAGAGTCAGAAAGATCTGAGTTCAAATCCTGCCTCAGACAGTACTAGCTTTGTGACTTTGTGGAAGTCACTTAACCTCTGTTTACTTTAATCTACTGAAGAAAGAAATGGCAAACCACTACAGTATATTTGCCAAAACCAAACCAAAACAATGAAACCATGGCTAATATGTGTGTGCTGTGGTCTATAGGATCATGAAGAGTCAGACATGACTAAATAACAGAACAGCAACAATGAGCCAGATGCTAAGTGCTGGGAATATAAATGCGAGCAGCATGATGATATGTTTTGTCCTCAAGAAGCTTATATTCTAATGAGGGAAGACATCACATAAGAGGGAGGTGAAAAAGGGTTGGAGAAAGGACCTGCACAGGGACATGGTAGGGAAAGTCTGGTGAGTCAGGAGAGTGGAAACTGGAGAGGACTGGGCTTGGGCATTTTCTTTAAAATATAAATCCTGGGAGAAGTTGACCAATCAGAGGCAAATGTGACAGGGAAGACTGTAGTTCCAGAATAAAAATTCCAGGGTTAGAGACAACTTTGAGCATGAGGAAGTTTCTTTGCAACGATAGAAAAATTACACAGAGTCACGAGTGGGACTTGGTGAGGACTGAAGGCATGTGTATTTCCCTCTTAGGAGGGCTTTGGTCCTATGATAGATCTAAGGCTACACTGATGTGGGCTGTCCTTTCTTGATCCAGTTCACAGCGCCCCCTCCCCCTCAACTTCTCAGCCTAAATAACACATGTGTCTGTACTTTTTCAAACCTTGATAGGGGGTGCTCTGGAGATATCTCTTCTTGTTTCTATAATAATTACATTAAAGGAATAGAATTTAATTTGAAAATGGGGGGGCATCTTTGGTTCTGATCTGAAAGGCAGAGAGTATTAGGAAAGCTTTGCAAAGAGGAATCTTCTTTGGAGAGAGAAACAGTGGAATGATAGGCATGTCTTTTAGTATCATGTATCTAGAAGGAGAAGAGAACAAGGAGTGAGTGGCTTTGAGGTCATTCCGTTCAAAACCCCCACTTTACAGATGGGGAAACCAAGGCTCAGAAGAGTAAAGTGGCTTGCCCACAGTTCCATGGGTGTAAATGGCATAACTAGGATTTGGAGCCAGGTTCTATTCATCCAAATTCAGTGTTCTTTCCACTGGAATATGTTGTACGAATGTATACACACACTAGCATTAAATTGTATGCACATATGTGTATACGTACACATAAATGTTAATGCTAATTCAAGCACCAATAATAAGAATAAATGAATGCCAATTAAATATATATGTGTTCAGAACATGTGGGTAAAGGTACCTCATGCAGCATTCCTTCTGACCTAATAATAAGAGGTAGCTTTTTTATATGATCTAGAGGTTTATAAAGTACTGCATATCATTAGTAGTAACACATTTTATCTTCACAATGATTCTGTGAGGCACGTATTATTATTATTATTCCCTTTTTACTTAAGGGAATAATAATATTAAATAAATAATATTAATTATAATTAATAATATTAATTATTATTATATAATATATAATTATGTAATATATAAAATATATAATATATTATATAAAATATAATAATATTAAATAAAACGCTGAGGGAAATTAGAAGACTTGCCCAGAATCATACAGCAAGTAACTGTCTAAGGCAGAATTTGAATTTGGGCCTTCCTAAGGCCAGGGCCAGTTCTCTATCCATTATGCACCTAACTGCCTCACCTAGAAAATGTCAATCTGAATAAAAGTATTTCTAGTTTCTTAAGTGATCCATTAGAAAGTAGCAATAAAGACGTAGAAGGAAACTTCTTTATCATTTAGTCCCATTCTCCATCCTATTTCCACAGATGAAGCACCTAATATATAGAGAAAGGAAGTTACATGTCCAAGATAAACAAAAAAAAATAGGAAGCTACTGGGTGGAGGTTTAAACTCAGGCCCTGAGATGCCAAACCTATGTCCTTGCCCCTAGTGCTATGCCACCTCTCATCTCTCATAAAATGCTTATGGAGTCATTTGGCGTGGGAAAATCATCGATTTTGAAATGGAAGGAACTTTAGAGGTGATCTGGTTCAGTTGTCTTATTTTACAGAGAAGGAAACTGAGGCCCAGAAAGGATAAGTTGTCTAAGGTCACACAATTTGTGTGAGTGGCAGGGGTAAAATGCCAAAGCAGGTATGTGTGCCTCCAAAGCCAGTGTTCTTTCTGCAAAGCCATGATTTCTTCTGCTCACTTATTCCTTAGCAACAGATTTTATTTTTGAAAAATTCTTCTGAAGGCACAGAGACTAAAGAGAGTGAGTGGTTTTCCCTCTCCACCCCCTTTGTTTTGCAGTAACAGGTACTGAATTGATCCCAGAGTTTGCACAGCTAAGCCAACCCAGAGTAAGTGTATCCAGCCAGAAAAATCTCTTTGGAGTTCAAGCCCTCCACGCTTTCAGTTTAGAGATTCGAGTATAAATATGGCTGTTTGCCAAAGCAAAGCTCCCAGAGCACTTCTTATCTGGCCCACATTTGGTGCTGTTGCCTTTTTTGGTGTCCTTTTCTGATACAGTTTCCCTTCAACTGCACAGTCTTGGGCTCTGAGTGGATTTGCCCTACATGGCTTGCTGCTGTTCAGAATTCCATGTCTTCTGGCCTGAACAATGAACGGCCTTCAAGAAGGATTGTTCATGTCAGCAATTTGAGCAACTCAGTGCATTTGTTAGTGATGTACTCAGAGGCAGCAACATTGATGGGCCAGGGTGAAAACCCAATGTTCCCTGGAATTCCATTCCCATCACAGGACAGAACAGTAAGGGTCCAAATCCCTATCTCCAGAGAACTGGACTTGGAATCAGAATCACTGAGGTATTTCAAAATCTCTTTGGTCCTCTGAGACTTAGTTTCCTCATCTGTAAAAAGGTAATATTAAATAATACTTGACCACCTCCCAGCATGGTTGTGAGGAACGTGCTCCATAATAAAAATAGCTGACATTAGTAAGTGCTTTTGGAATTTGGCAAATCAGTTTAGATATTATTTATATTTCATAACATTGCATTGAGGTAGGTTCTAGGTGTATCTATTGTCATTTTATAGATGAAGCTACTGAAAGTCATAGAGGCAGGATGATCTGCCTGTGGCTACAGTTAGTGGAATACAAACCCAGGTCCAGTTCCCTTTCCACTCTGTCATGCTACAGAGGAGGCAATTTACCAAGAGGAGGCTGGTTCTGGATTAGGAAATGAGAGAGAGAGAGGAGAGAGAGAGAGAGAGAGAGAGAGAGAGAGAGAGAGAGAGAG